>NC_067477.1:141028964-141193964 GCF_947179515.1 Apodemus sylvaticus | reverse complement strand
TTAATTTCAAAAGTTGGTTAATATATTCGTTATATACTGAACTTTCTTTCACTTTTATTTTTTCTGTTTCCAAAGTATATATCATTTATCTCTAAGAAGACATAGCACTCCTTAAGAATTTAAAGTGTATCTAGGAAAATTAATTTTAACAATTGTACGTGTAAATTTGGTAATGTATAAAAATAAATGTTCAGAAAAATGGAACAATAGAAATGTTCAGAAAAGTGGAACAGTAAATAGTTAGGAGGGATAAATGAAATTGTTTAAAAGCAGCTAAAATTCTTAAATAATACTGATATTTTTTGTCACATTGAGCTTCTTTTTTATTGGATATATTATTTATTCACATTTCCAATCATCTCCCTTTTCCTGTCCTTGCACTGAAAATCCCCTAATCCATCCCCCCTTCACCTACTCACCAATTAACCCACTCCTGCTTCCCTGTCCCCACATTCCCCTATACTAGCGCACCTAGCCTTTTCAGGACCAAGGGCCTCTTCTCCCATTGATGTCCAACAAGGCCATCCTCTGCTGCATATTCATCTGGAGCCATGGGTCCCTCCATGCATACACTTTGGTTAGTGTTCATTCTCTGGGAGCTCTGGGGGTACTTTGTGGTTCAAATTGTTGATCCTCCTATGACACTGCAAATTCCTTCAGCACCTTGGGTCCTTTCTGTAGTTCCTCCCTTGGGGACCCTGTGCTCAGTTCAATGTTTGGATGATAGTGTCTTCCTCTGTATTTGTCATGCACTGGCAGAACCTCCCAAGTGTCAGCTACATCAGGCTACTGTCAGCAAGCACTTGCTGCCATCTGTAAAACTTCGTTAGTCATTAAGGAAATGCAAATCAAAACAACCCTAATATTTCATCTTACACCAGTCAGAATGGCTAAGATTAAAAATTCAGGAGACAGCAGGTGTTGGAGAGGGTGTGGAGAAAGAGGAACACTCCTCCACTGCTGGTGGGGTTGCAAATTGGTACAACCACTCTGGAAAGCAGTCTGGTGGTTCCTCCGAAAACTGGGCACCTCACTTCCAGAAGATCCTGCATAACCACTCCTGGGCATATACCCAGAAGACTCCCCACCATGTAATAAGGATACATGCTCTACTATGTTCATAGCAGCCCTATTTATAATTGCCAGATGCTGGAAAGAACCCAGGTATCCCTCAACAGAAGAGTGGATGCAAAAAATGTGGTATATCTACACAATGGAGTACTATTCAGCCATTAGAAACAATGAATTCATGAAATTCTTAGGCAAATGGATGGAGCTAGAGAACATCATACTAAGTGAGGTAACCCAGACTCAAAAGGAGAATCATGGTATGCACTCACTAATAAGTGGATATTAACCTAGAAACCTGGAATACCCAAAACATAATCCACACATCAAATGAGGTACAAGAAGAAAGGAGGAGTGGCCCCTGGTTCTGGAAAGACTCAGTGAAACAGTATTCGGCAAAACCAGAACGGGGAAGTGGGAAGGGGTGGGTGGGAGGACAGGGGAAGAGAAGGGGGCTTACGGGACTTTCGGGGAGTGGGGGGGCCTAGAAAAGGGAAATCATTTGAAATGTAAATAAATTATATCGAATAAAAAATTAAAAAAAAAAGAGTGTCTGTGTTTTGTAACTGTATATGAGATGGATCTCTAGGTGGGTAGTATCTGGATGGCCTTTCCCTCATTCTCTGCTTCACACTTCACTTGACGAATATTGAATGTCTGAGAAACACCTAAAGAAATATTTAACATCCTTAGTCATCAGGGAAATGCAAATCAAAACAACCCTGAGATTTTACCTCATACCAGTCAGAATGGCCAAGATCAAAAACTCAAGAAACAGCAGCTGCTGGGAAAAATATGAAGAAAGAAAAACACTCCTCCACTGCTGGTGGGATTGCAAGGTAGTACAATCACTCTGGAAATCAGTCTGGCAGTTCCTCAGAAAACTGGCATAATATTACCAGAGGACCCTTTTATACCACTGCTGGGCATATACCCAGAGGATTCTCCAGCAATCAATAAGGACACATACTCCTCTTTGCTCATAGTAGCCCTATTTATAATAGACAGAAGCTGGAAAATAACTAGATGTGCCTTAATGGAAGAATGGATATAGAAAATGTGGGATATTTTCACAATGGAAAACTACTCTGCTATTAAAACAATGAATTCATGAAATTCTTTGGCAAATGAGTGGAACTGGAAAATATCCTAATTATGGTAACCCAATCACAAAAGAACACACATGGTATGCACTCACTAATAAGTGGATATTAGTCCAGAAGCTTGGAATACTCAAGACACAGTTCACATATCAAATGATGCCCACAAAGAAGGAAGAACATAGTGTGGATACTCTGGTCCTTCACCGAAGGGGGAACAAAATACCCACAGAAGGAGAAAGAGAACTTTCTTCAAACATTAAGTTTTTGTCTCTTTCGCTCTATCATTACCTATCTCTGTGTCTCTGCCTCTGCTCTCTCTCTCTCTCTCTCTCTCTCTCTCTCTCTCTCTCTCTCTCTCTCTCTCTCTCCAATTCTCTTGATTCTTCTCATTCTACATTCTCTATTTTCTCTTACTTTCCAAGATGTTATGTCACATCAGGGATTAGAAGAAGTAGGACTACTTTTTGAGTTAATGTAAGCTATCTACTATTTTAACCTCTTTATCTTTAGTATTTTGTAATAGGGATGAGAAACTTGCAAATCTATCCATTTTTGTCAGTGAATATCTTGCCTGTAGATATTAGTTAAGTTACAATTTATTGTCATCAAGCTCACATTTTACAAAAGTATTCTGATTTGAAATCTACTTTGATGGAGAAATACTTGTTTGAAATACTTCAAGCTAAGTCAAAATATTATGAAATGTATTAGAATGTTTATTCTTTTAGTATATCTACAAAAAGCATAAAGAATACTACAGTATGGGCATGGTAACTTGTAGGTTGCTAATGTAATTTTTACTGTACAACAGTAATTCTATAATAAATTTGTGGATTATAGCTTTGTAATCAAACATAGGTTTCATCTATCACATTGGAGGTATATTAGAAGAGTAATTCATAATAGGGAAAATAAATAACCTTCATGTGTTTTAAAGCTAATTGCAAATCATTATATTTTCAACTATATTTTAGAATGTATTATTACTATGAAGTGTTACTAGAGTTAAGTATATACATGATTCATGAAAGAATTTCTACTGTATACATACATTTATCAAATGTATTTGATTTTTAAAATTATATAATTTGAATAAAAATGTTTTATTTCCTGAATTCATACAATACTTTTTAAAAATGATATCTTAAGCTTATATGTGTTTGAAAAGAGAGATCTTTCAAGTATAACATCAATGGGCTACATAAAATTAAGCCAAATTAAGTGAAAGAAAGAGAAATAATTGGTCTAAGGGACAATATTCCAAAATTATATAAAGTTAAATCCATAATTTTGAAGTACAATTACTCTGAAATATAGCTGCAAATAATTGAAATCATAAGACACACACACACACACACAAAAGTGCACACACTCATGTAATATATTTATAATCTATTTTAATGGTTCCTGTCTTCAAGTCCTGTCCTCATATGTTCCTTTTATGACCAGGTCACTCTGATAATATCATATTAAGTTTCAATTATTAATTAATTTCTCCTATTTCAAACAATAAAATCCTAAATGGGAAAGATGCTATTGAAATCAGTATCACATGAATGAAAAACCATTACACCAATCTGGAGATTCCTAACCATGGTAGCTATCCTTTTAATCATTATCAGTCTCTCTGTACAGTGGTCAGTACTGATATTTATAAGGTCAGTACTAGGTATACTGTTGTCTAAATTAATTTCATACACAAATATAAAAGGTTCTGAAGTTGATTATCAGCTGTAGGAGTTCTCTTGTGGAATTTTTGGGGTCACTTAGGTATACTATCATATCATCTGCAAATAGTGATAATTTGACTTCTTCCTTCCCAATTTGAATCCCTTTGACCTCCTTTTATTGTCTAATTGCTCTGGTTAGGACTTCAAATACTGTACTAAATATATAGGGAGAGAGTTGGCAGCTTTTTCTAGTCCCTGATTTAAGTGGGATTGCTTCATGTTTCTCTCCATTTAGTTTGATGCTCTTACTATGTTTAGGTATGGGTCTTGAATTCCTGATCTTTGCAAGACTTTTACCACAAAGGGATGTTGAGTTTTTTCAAATGCTGTCTCATCATCTTGTGAGATTAAATACTTTCTCATCATCTTGTGAGATGATTAGTTTTTGTTTTGATTTTTTGTTTGTTTGTTTATATATTGGATTACATTGATGGATTTCTGTATATTGAACCATCCCTGCTTTCCTGGAGTGAGGCCTTCTTGATCAT
Source organism: Apodemus sylvaticus (assembly GCF_947179515.1). Lineage (NCBI taxonomy): Eukaryota > Metazoa > Chordata > Mammalia > Rodentia > Muridae > Apodemus > Apodemus sylvaticus. The sequence goes on along the minus strand of NC_067477.1, from coordinate 141,189,575 downwards.
CATGGATGATCGTTTTGATATGTTCTTGGATTCAGTTTGTGAAAATTTTATTGAATACTTTTTATTGATTTTCATGAGGGAAATTATCCTAAAGTTAACTTTCTTTGTTGGGTCTTTGTGCTGTTTTGATATAAGTGTAATTGTGGCTTCATAGAATGAATTGGGTAGAAGAAATATGGATGCTTCAGTCCTTTTAAGAAGGATGAAACAAAATATCCAGGAAAGGAAATAAAGAGACTGAAGGAAAGGTCATCCAGAGAATATCCCACCTGCAGGTTCCATTCCATACAGACACACTGAAACATGACACTATTTTGAATGCCATGAGGTGCTTGCAAATGTGAGCCTGATATAGCTGTCTCCTGAGAGGCTTTGACTGAGCCTGGAAAATCCAGCGATGGATGCTTGCAGCCAATCTCTGGACTGAGCATGTGGTCCCTAATGAAGGATTTAGAGAAAGGACTGAAGGAGCTGAAGGGGTTTGCAACCCCATAAGTGGAACAAGAATATCAACCATCCAGACCGGCCAGAGCTTCCAATATAAACCACCAACCGAAGGGACTCATGGCTCCAGCTGCATATAGCAGAGGATGGCCTTGTAGAACATCAGTGGCAGGAGAGACCCTTGTTCCTGTGAAGGCTTGATACCCCAGTGTAGGGGAATACCAGGGTAGTGAGGAAGGAGTGTGTGCGTGGATGGGGGAGCACCCTCATAGAAACATGAAGGGAAGGAATGGGATAGGGGTTTCCAGAGGGGAAACTAAGAAAGGGGATATCATTTGAAATGTAGCTAAGTAAAATATCCAGTAAAACATTCATAGCATAGAATTAGTCACCAATATGCTTAATACAGCTACTGTATTCCATATGAATGTATTCAAATGTTAACAGAAAGAGAAAGTGAAGGAAGAAATTTTAAAGGAAACATATTTTAAAATACTCTTTAATTTTAAGCTATATGTGGTGTTGTCAAACTCTATGGCTATAGATCTCATGACTCATGGGGATAAAATGGGGTTTGCATATATATTTTCATATACATATTTGAAACATATATTTTCATATACATATTTGCATATAATTTCATATACATATTTGAACCATATATTTTCATATATATATATATATGAAAATAAGGTATATGATTCCTGAAATTAAAATTATACTGAGTTGGACATTTAGAAGATTCAATAATGGAAAAAATGTTTTCTTGGAGATACAGATATATAAACTATTTGACTTGATTACAAGTCAGAAAACAAATTAGTCAAAAGAGAAAACATGTTGGAGAATATCAAGTAAAGTAACTAACATGAGGTATTGATGTTGATGGGAATAGAAAATATTTTAAAATATTGGCATTTTGCATATTTTTCTAATCACATCCTTAAAGGTAAATGCATTCCAAGAAAAACATTAAATTAAGTACACCAGTAATAATTATATTATGGAAGACAGACTTCAACACTTGGGGCAGTTGTAGAAAACATCATTATTTAAAGAAGTACACAGAACATTATTCTTCTCGAAGTCTGTATGAAATAGAAGACAGTGACACACAGCATCTTTAAAGTAGACAAATAAAGAACACACTCATCAATCAAGAGTTACCAAAACTCAAAATGTGGGGCTCAATGCTATAAGATCTAGCAGATACTGGTGAGGTACAGGATGTGTCTATAGCCCATATAAATGCTTTTTGGAATGAAAGTAAAGACACTTAGTTGCTCAATATCTGGAAGATTAGATACACACTAAACATTTAGGTGAGACTTCTGAGACATTGAAAACATATTTTTTCCAGAAAATTGGAATGTTTCCTTATATAAATATTTATTTACATGAAATAATTAATACCAAAGTAGTAACAATGTGCTGCTTGTTAAAAGCAATAATCATTATTTATTGATTCTCAAAATAAAATGATTTTTAAAACTAATTAACTTCTTTGAGATTTAAAAACTGTTATGACCCTGAAATCTTATTATTATTTCCATGGTTATTTTATTCCTTGGTTTCTTTAATAACTTACTAGTAATGTTGGGTTCATTAAAGCAGTTGTCCCATTATTAATGAATGGCTATCTATCTGCCTCAGACCAGCATTTTTTCCATTCAGTGATTGTATGGGTCCATGATAAACCCAAGAATGATACCCTGGACTTAAATAGTATACAAAAGCAAGGCACATTTTACTTTGCAGAAGTCCAGAATGCTGGGGTCTATCGTCTTACAAACTGGAGGCACCTGAGTGAACATTCAGGCCTTATTTAAAGCACATTTGAGGAATTCCAGATAGAGAGACCTATACCTTAACTTTTGGCTCCATCTCTAGGGACATTCCAGAGCCATCGCTGGCATGTGGGGTGTCTAGAACCTGTTGCTGGGTAAGTCTGAAAACTGTTGCTGATGATGTTGGTATGTGGCTGCTGACTCATTGCCTCAGGCCAAGTGGTAGGGTAGCTTCTGAGACCTTGACATGCCTGAACTTCCCCAGTTCTTTGAAACAGATTTAGGCCTAGTCTCATGAAATGCCAATTTGAGTCCTTTCACTGGGTCAGCCTATCTCATGATAATAAAACCAAAGAAGGTTATTTCAATTCTAGATGTCTATACACATACTGTCAAGTGTATCACAATCTGTTTCTGTTTAATATGGTTTTGTTTCTGGATGTAGAATTTTAACATGGAAAAGAATTAACAAGAAATTATACGATAATATTTGTATTGGAATTCTAATGGGAACACAAATAGAACAAAACACTATTTTGGCACTATTAAATACTATCTTTGATGTGTTTATAAAGATAGAGATAATGTGTTCTATGGATGTGGTGAGGTATGGGGGAAGAGGATGCCCCAGAAGGCCCATGCAGAGGCATCTCTTCCCTTAAGGGACAAGCCCCAAGAGTTTATTCAGGACATGTAGGGGAGAATTAAGAGTATAATAGAGGCAAAGAAAGGCAAGGGGACAAGCATCCCTTTTTATAGTGGGTCAGAACTACCTGGCTATTGCCAGGTAATTGAGGAGAGCAGCATACTTGGCTGTTGCCAGGGATGGAGTTTAGATTGAATGCTAACAATCTTAATATCATACAAACAGAAAATTTACTGTAACAATATTTGTTCTTCCTTATCTATCCAGAGAATTCAAATGTATTGCATAGGATTTTTATAAATTACATATTTTGACACACTTTATTGTAGTGAAGTACAAAGCTTTGCTTTCAAACCTTTTTTAATCTTTTATTTTGGTATTATTCTTGCTGTTATGATGTCTGACCCACTACATTAGGGGCTGCTTGCCCCTCCTATTTTTCTTGTCTCTCTTACTCTCTTAGCTTTTCACTTGCCCTATTGGGCTCTTTTGTCTCCCCCCTCCTTCCAAGTGGTCATGGCTGGCCTCCACTTCTCTCCACTCTCCTCTCTGCCTTTTTCTGCCTCCAGTATCCTCTTAACTCACTTTCCCATGCTCTGAATAAACTCTGTTCTATACCATCATGTGTGTGGTCCCTCAGGGGGAAGGAATGCTTCAGCATGGGCCCACAGAGGCACCCCGTTCTCCTACATGTCCATAGAACATATTCTTCCACCATTTTCTCTTTTATATGATCACAGTATTGGTGCCTTGTGACTCAGATCTAGAAATTCTACAGGTTTGCTTCCCACAAGAGATCTTTGCTTGCTAGCTCAAAATCCTATAAGCCCCATCCCTTCCCATCTCCATGATCCCAGGGCTCAGTTCTTTAACTCAGAGGTACCCATGTCTTGTCCTTGGGGATGGAAGACTTTCAGTTTTTCACTGACCCTCATTACAGGACTTTTTCCTTTGGGTGAAATTTCCCTCTCCTTAGATAGTTTCTTTCTTGTAGCTGAGAAGGCCAGGCCAGGTCTGGACCACTGTTCTCTTGCTCAGGAACACTGGAGCTCTGAGCATTAGATTTTTCCCTCCCCTACCTCTCATTTGCATCCTGCAGCAGACTAGTTCAAGCAGTTCCCCTTGGAAGTAGCTTTGGCTCCACCCCCTGTGGGAAACCCTACTTGCTGCCCATCCCACCCCCTACAAATGTAGAGAGCTTTGGTACTGCTTATAAAAATTTGGCAAGTACTTGTCCCTGGGCTCAAGGAAGTAGGCTCAGATAATGCTTAGATAGCATTTGGGTTAATACAAGGTGAACAAAACCAAGGAATGTGTGATTTGCCTTTTGTCTTGGTAATCCTGATAAGCCAATTGACTTAGACCAAGTGACTTGGGAAATTTGTTTTTTGTATTGTTGATTACTACCTGGTGTGTTTTCTTTCTTCATTGCCTTGTTTAATCACTTTGTCTTTGATCTAAGAACTGAACCTATTCTCTGCTAATACCTAGAATGGTATAAAAGCTGGCTAGAAAAATTAAAGCCAGTTCAGCCTCAGCACTGGCTGTAGTCATGTTGTAATATTTGTCTAATTGTCTTTTTTCTTTTCACTTACTGCCCTTCCCCCATTTGTTGTGTATCTTTGGTCCCAGTTTTCAGGCTAAAAAGTGGGTCCCAGACCCTTGCTACCTGCTAGAGGCCCTGTCTGTTGGATTTGACTCAGTGAAATGGGTACGAAACAACCACTCAGTTCCACATTTCCTGATACCAGATCGAGGAACTTCACAAACACACACTGCCATATTGATTGATAAGGAGTTTCTCTGGTCAGCATGAGGGCCCCTGATTTCCCAGGCAGGGCTTGGCCAGCTTCTTTTCTGGGAAATAAGGGGTGGACATTTCACAGCCCATGGTCCTTATGACCAGCCTTCCAGCTGGTCATGATAGAACACTGACTCTTGGCTGACCACATCCCTGAAAAGCTTCTCTTGCTCCCCTCCCCCTCAGGACTCTTGCAGCCATTTAAAAAACCACTATGCATAGGGTAGAGAAGCTTTCACAGTAATTCCAGGACTTACTGAGTTGTCTCTAGGGGTCCTTCGTGACATCCTAGGTCTCTAATCTAGATAGAATTTTTGGTTACTGAATTATTTCTGTACACAGGTACAGATATTCTAATAACCCCCAATGGGAGTTGTGATGTCTTCGAATGTATATTTTAAAGGACCTTCATACATACTGCCAATAGTCTGGTAAAGGCAAAAAATCCCCAGTGCCCAAGCATTTACCTATACACATTCTGAAATCCCTGTCCTGTTCTTATTGCTTGCGTGCTCAGTTCTTGTCTCAGGCCTGAACCCACCTAGACAAACTCATTTTCTGTCATGATGACCTTATGCCACTGCTGCCAGCTTTCTTATTCTGTCTCTATCCTAATACAACTATGTACTTTTCTCTACCTACTCAACCTGTCAAAATTATCTAAGATTCTCTTTTCTATCCTGCCCTCATATGATTTTACCTAGTCATTAAATTCTATTCAGTTAAAACCATAGCCCTTAATCTTGTCAAAAGTTTCTTAATTATTAAATTTATGACAGACAGAATTCCCAAAAGCCTCTAATAGTTTCTCCCACTAGGTCTGAGAAGATGTGCAGAACATTATAGGATGCTGCCTAGATCGTGTGTAATACAATAATCACTGAAAAACACAGTGGACAAGACCAGATATTCTTGAGTCAAATGACTTAGCTAAACCAAGGTAAGCCTTTTCTCATGTTCTGTATCCATTCCACAGAGAAAAAGCCCTGCATTTCCTGTGCTTGAAAGATAGACTGACAGCCCAAGTTTCTGTGGAGACTATAGAGACCACAGAAAACTGCTGGTACTGGAATCTGTCATTTTTTAATATATAACTGCTAAATTATTGCTCATTCCACAGACTTCTGACTGCATTGATAGCTAGATAATTATCTCCTTACCTAAACTCTTTTTCCATTAATTAAATACTTCATATTTCCTCTTCTTGGCTTTTCACTATACTAACATTATCTGAGTTCCTATAAATTTGCCTAACTCTAATAAAATATTCTAATATACAATCCAACTTTACAATTTTCTTCCTTCTGTTCCACAAAAAAGCTCGTCTTAAAAACTGTTCATATGGTTAACTCATGTTTTTCACTCTTTTATAAACTAGTTAGCTACAAGAAACTTACTCAAATCTATCTCTCATGGACCAAATAGGCTCCATCCAAATAAGTACATTACCTATTCCAAAGGGTGAGATTCTTCTGAGTTTCAATTGTACTTTTTTCTTTCTCCCAAATGTACTTAATCTTATTCCTTACCTATACTAATGTGTTTCAACATCTTGTCAAGTCCAGGTGCTTACCACACCCAGGACAGCTCCAGAGAAGCAACCTTCACATATTTCAATCTCCATTCAGACACAGACAGCTTCTACTGGACCTGTTGTTCTGACCTATCCTCAGATGGCTCCACAAATCCTGGACAGCAAAAAAAAACAGGCAATTCTCTTAAGATTGGACAAGCCCCCCACCCCCATACACATCCCTCTAGGTTCCACAGAGACACTTGACCCCCAATGTCGGCATGAAGCATCCAGATATCACAACAACCCTATTCCTGCTTCGTCATCACCTCTTTCTATTTTTTTTTCTTTTTTAATTAGACCAAAATGGGGGGAATATTAGGATTCTGTCTAAGTGCCACCTCCCAGTTACCTGGCAACAACCAAGTAGGTCTGACCCACTACACAATTGGTTGCTGCTTTGCCCTCTTCTCTTCCTTGACTCTCTTACTCTCTTCGCTTCTCTCTTGCCCTCTTGGCCTCTTCCCTTACCTATTCCCCTCCCGGCTCTCTCCATTTGGTCATGGCCAGCCTCTACTTCTTTACTTTCTCCTTCTGTCTGCCTTTCTTTGCCCCCACTACACACTTAACTCCCCCCTCACACTCTGAATAAACTCTATTCTATATTATATCATCATGTGTGTAGTCCCTTAAGGGGAAAGAGGTACCTTGGCATGGACTCGCTGAGGCAACCCCTTTCCCACACATGCCCATATAACATATTCTTACACCTCTTTCTCTTTTTATAATCACAACATTCCCTCTAAAAGTTTGTAAACCAAACTTGTAATTATCATTCACTTTTATATTAATGTGTTTCTAAATATAGAAAGGAGATATATGGGGATGCTTTTGTAACATTTTAAATACTTTCATAATAATTTTGTTCTGAAAAATATGTGGACATTAAAATTAAACATGTATAGAATATAGAATAATTTGTAAACAATAGTTTTATCTTATCCACCTGAAATGGGTGAGCATTACCATTTTGTCGAATTCTAGTAATTGGCATCACTTTTTGAGGTCAGCTATATTGACTTTAGAGATTACTTATAATGTGCTTTTTCAGGAAAAAGGTTTTGTTTATAATTACTAAAATCTAAATAATACAACATGTTCATTCTTGATATCATATTTCTGAATAATCTTATTAGCTTCCTTTTACATAGTAATGCTGCTTTTATCTCTATTTTTGTTACCAAACTTTTAAATAAAAGTATTTCACTTATTATTTTAAATTTGTCATAATACATACCTAATAAAATACTGTCATTTACTAATCTTTTGATATGTGTATCTGACATTCACCACAAGTTTGTATCATCCAAACATAGTTTCTATTAAGCATTCTGTAAACAGGGATAATATAAATTTAAAAAGTTGTTCAATTCATTTCTAATTCACATAAGTCTTTGCTATCCCTCATATTTATGTTATTAAATAATGGCATACCTATTAAGGTGATGAGTTTTCTTAATTATCTCTAGGATTTTTTAAAAGACAAGTAAGTATGAAAAGGCTTGTGGAAAGTAACAACCCTGTTATTTATAATTTTTCCATCATTTAGTGTTTACAAGAAACCTACTAATTTCATCCCAAGTGTGTGGAAAATAGAGATCTAGTTTGTTTACTTTGTAAAGATTAATATTAATTAAATATATTTTCTTGAAATAAATTAACAAAAATTCATTTTGTAAAAATATTTAAATTTGTAGGATCCACATTTTCAGTTCTTAGTACATTCATATTTAAAGCATAACTACCAAAGGAACCAAAACATGTTTATAATAATGTAACTTTAAATAATGTATTAGTGAGCATATATTGTAGGGCTTTCAGGGTCTCCTGCCTTTGTCTGTCTGTCTGCCTGGTTGTTCTGCCCCAGTACCAGCTACCATGTGACAAAGGTCACACTCCTTTCTTATACAAAACAACACTATTAGCATAATGGGGGAAGTTCACAGCTTACTTTTTTGAGACAATCAGCAGTAGGGCTATGTCTTAGTATTGCCTTTCATCCAGATCCAAGAGTTTAACATTATCTTCTTTGACCTCCATCACTCCAGCTTGCTTTTTCCTGTTTTAGACCAGGTGAAAAATGACAAACATTTACATGTAGAAAGCAGGTATTGGAACATAGAAATTACAATACCAAATATGTTGCCACAATATGGCATTGCCTTCACATCAATTAAAAATTGAATATACAGGGATATATCTAAGTATATTCAATTTTGATTCAACATGTGTGGGCCAACGTCATCCCCTCAAACATACATGGATAATAAGTATGTCAAAATGTGTTCAACATTATTAGATTTATGAATGCAGATTAAGAAGTTCTACTACTCCACAAACCTAAAATTGACTAAAAGCCTAAAAGCTAAAATTCTGAGTTCATCTATTTTTATGTAAAATTTTTGAGTTAAATTTTACTTAGGGAGGCAAAAGTAAGCTTTTTTATGTTTATGAACAATGGAGTTGATTTCAATTCTTTGTTACAATGAATAAAATATCAACTACAAGTTGTGCAAATATCTTTATGGTAGGGTATGGTGTCTTCTGGGTATATAATCAGTGATGAACTAGCTATGTGATACAGTAGTTGTGATTATTTTAAGAAAAATATATTATAAGAATGCTATCCTTAATATTTTTATTTTGTAAGTTCATGGTCAATCAATAGCTCAAACAAAACAAAGAGTTGACATTCATTACATGGTTTGTTATGTTAATTAAATACAAATTGCTTATAATAATCTTGGCATAATAATGTTTCTCATTATATGCCTGTGGAGTCAAAGGACAGGAAGAAGTAATTTCTCAAGTTCATAGTGAATGGCACAACTGATATAGTAAACATCCAAAGGGTAGACCTTTCCATCTAATAACTTTTAGTCCCTATATTTTAAATTCCACTTCATTATCATGACTGATGCAAGAAACAATAAGCACCCAGCATAGGTTTTTGATAGGCAACAATATCCACTGCAAAAAGAAAATCAAACAGAAACTTTACAACTCCTTCTCAAAAAAGAGATTAAATACAATTAAAAGAATAAAAAAATTAAAAGCTACACACACACACACACACACACATACTTTCATCCCAGCAGCAGAGTAAACATACAGGCTATATCCTGGAAGAAAATTTCCCCAGGTGTTAACTAAAATTAGTTAATATTAACAATATATAAAGACAGTAAAAGGTATACCCAAAAAACAGAAAATTGCTAATTTACAAAGGAACTAATTAACAGAAAATAGAAAAATAATAAAAAAATTTTTTAAAAGTTTTCAAAACCCTTGACCATTACACAAATTAAACCTAAGCATACTCTGAGGTTCTATATCATACCATTCAGAATGGCTATCATCAGGAAAACAAATGACGAAATACTACAGGTAAGGATTTCTAGAATGGAAAATATCTCTCTTCCTTTGGCAATAAATATAGCAAAGCAGTCATTGTGAGAATCAGTATATAGGCACAAATAATATGGTTTTCCTATCTTCTAGTGTCCTCAATTTCTTTTATTTTTTGTTGTTTTTGTTGTTGTTCATTTTAAGATTTATTTATTTATTCATTTGTTTTTTATATTATTTTTATTAGATCTTTTCTTTATTTATATTTCAAATGTTATGCCCTTTCTGGTTTCCCCTCTGAAACCATCTTTTCCCATCTCCCCTACCCCTGCTCAACAACTCACCCGCTCCTGCTTCCCAAGAATTCCCCAAGGGCCTCTACTCCCATTGATGTCTAACGAGGTCATCCTTTGCTCTATATGGGGCTGTAGCCATGCATTCCTCCAAGTGTACTCTTTGGTTGCTAGTTTAGTCCCTGGGAGCTCTGGGGATACTGGTTAGCTCATAATGTTGTTCTTCCTATAGGGCTGACCGCTCATTTAGTTCCATGGGTTTTTTCTCTAGCTCCTCCATCACCTTGTGATCAGTCCAATGGTTGGCTGGGAGCACCTATCTCTGTATTTGTTGGGTATTGGCACAGCCTCTCAGGAGACAGCTATACCAGGCTCCTGTCAGCAAGTGCTTTATGGCATCCACATTAATGTCTGGGTTTGGTGACAGTATATGTGTTGGATCCTCAGAAGAGGAAGTCTCTGGATGGCCTTTCTTTCAGTTTCTGTTCCACATTTTTTTCTATGTATCTCCTCCCTGAGAATGACTTTTTGCTCCTTGAAGAGGTATATGTTTTGTTTCATTAACTATTTTGAATGCAGTTCTTTTCCTGGTACCTTTATAAACACAATTCTCATTGATATATCGGGGATTTCCAGTTTTTGTGTGTTTTCCTTGCATTTTTTACTGTGATGAAATGTTATGATGTCTAAGAGCTCTATGTATGTGTATGTATGTATGTATGCATGATTGTATGTATGTATGTATGTATATAATTTTCTTTTCTATTTTCATTTACTTTATTTGCTTTCACCACCCAGCATAATAGTAGTTGATAAAAAGAGTTGAGCAACACTCCTTACTTTTGTAATTTATGAGAAAATTTGAGTAAAACTAGATTGATTTCTTCTTTGATGGTTGAGAGGAATTATGTATAATTTTTCTAGTTGTATAATCATGTGTTTTAATGGTAGACTTTACTACTGATTTAATAAAACTCATGGTAATGGAGTTTTTTAACTTACATATTTAATCATGGATTAAACTGGATAGGTCTGGTGCATCTAGACATTTATCTATTGATTTTTATATTTTCTAATTTAGGGGAAACATATGAGTTTATAGATATATCTTTAAGATTATCTAAATTTTCTTAGTGTCTATTGTAATCTCTCACTCTTGACCATTTATTTTATTTGTGTCTTCTCTTTCTTTTAGTTAATTTAGCTAAAGAATTAGCAACAACTTTATTTATGAATTTAAAATATTGGATATTTTATTTATTTACATTTCAAATATCCCCTTCCCTGTTTCCCCTCTGCAAATCCCCATTCCATTTCCATCTATCGTGCTTCTATGATGGTGCTCCCACACCCACTCTTCCATTCTTGCCTCAATTCCCTTAGATCTTATCCACTCTGAGTGGCATGAGGAGGAATCTCAGGGTTCTTTGGATTGGAATTTGTCTGATGACTAATAGATGTTGAACATATAGGTGCTTCTTGGCCATTCAAGATTCCTCAGTTGAGAATTCTTTGTTTAGCTATGTTTCCCATTTCTTTGCGGAGCGGTATTTGGTTCTCTGGAACCTAATTTCTTGAGTTCTTTTTATGTGTTTGATATTACCCTACGATCAAATGTAGGATTGGTATAGATCTTTTCCCAATCTGTTAGATGCTGCATTGTCCTATTGACTGCATTGCCCTTTTGGCCCATAGAAGCTTTCCAATTTTAGGAGGCCCCAGTTTTCAATTGTTGATGTTAGACCCTGTTTTATCCTGTGCTAATGTGTTTGAGATTCTTTCCCACATTTTCATCTATTAGATTTTTTGACAAAAAAAAAATGCTGTCCACTCTCTCCCTTTCTATTGAATATACTACTTGAAGTTCTATTCAGAGAAAGTAGAAAAAAGGAGGTTACAGTAATATACTTGTGACTCCAAAAATTCCACCAGAGAACTCCAACAGCTCATAAATAACTTTAGCAAAGTTGCTGGACACAAACTTTACTCAATTAAATCACTAGCCATCCTCTACTCAAAGGATAAATGAGCTGAGAAAGAAATTTGGCAAAAGACACCCTTCACAATAGTAACAAATATTATAAAGTATCTTGGTGTGACTCTAAAAAAGCAAGTGAAAGATCTGTATGATAAAAATCTTCAAGTCTCTTAAGAGGGAAGCTGAAGAAGACCTCAGAAAATGGAAAGATCTACCATGCTCATGGATTGGCAAAATTAACATAGTAAATGTGGCCATCTTTTCAAAAGTAATCTACAGTTTCAGTGTAATACCTATCAAAATTCCAACTCAATTCTTCACAGCAATACAAAGAACAATTCTCAAATTCATTTGGAATAACAAAAAATATCCAAGATAATGAATAGTATTCTCAACAATAAAAGAATTTATAGGAGAATAACCATCCATAACCTCAAGCTGTACTACAGATCAATAATGATAAAAATCACATGGTTAATACTGAGATAGGCAGGGAGACCAATGGAAGAAAATTGAAGGCCCAGAAATAAACCCACACACCTAGGGTCACTCAATCCTTAACAAAGAAGCCAAAACCACCCAGTAGAAAAAAGACAGCATTTTCATCAAATGGTCCTGGTTAAAGTGGCAGTTAGCATGTAGAAGAATGCAAATGGATCCATTCTCATCTCCTTGTAGAAAACTCAAGTCCAAGTGGATTAAGGACCTGAACTCTGATTTTTATACAAGTCAACTTTTCAGTTAATTGTGTTTTGGTAGTGCAAAGTCTTCTGCATTTCAATTTCTGTAATAAAATAAACAAATAAATAAATAAATGAACGAATGAATGAATAATAGCTGATATTTTCACAGGTCTCCTTTTATATTGGCCTTTGTCTTCTCTCTTGCCACTTTCAACATCTGTCTTCAATCTGACTTTTGTGTTTTAACTATAAGCACTACAATACTCAATAAGAAATGCATTTTTGTCTAGCTCTGTCTATTTTCTCTCTTGCAAGCTTCTCATACATGGATGAGCATGCTTGTCTAGATTTCATTTGTTTATTTTTGTTGTTGTTTTTTTAATTTTGTGCTTTTACAAAATAATCCCTTCTTTTGAATCTGTGGGATTGAATATGGGTAGTGGTCTGTGCTGGTTTGAATAAAAATGACGTTGAATAATGGATTGGAATAATTAGGAGATCCTTCCTTTTTCAAATTAGGTGTGGTCTTGTTCAAGAAAGAGTGTCACTAGGACTAGCTTTTGAAGTCTCCAATATTCATTTATATGTTGACTTCTCAGTTCTTACTCAAGTAACATGTCCACCTGCATCTCATTATGCTTTCTTCCATACTTAAACCCCTAAACCCTAACAAAGACCCAATTAAATGTTTTCCTTTTAACAGTTTCAGTGTTCATGGTGTCTATTCACATAAAAAACAACAATAACAACAAAAAATCCAACCAAACAACAACAACAACAAAACCTAACTAAGACATGGTCAGAAAAGGAAAAGAGTTTTCTGAGAAGAAAAAAGGAGCCTTTGATAGAAGAAGGTGAAAAGTGCATTGGAACCATTGGTGCTTGGAACATGTAAAAGAAGCACTGAAGATGGAAATTGGAAAGAGAGCAATAAATAATTGTATGCATATGGGTCAACCAAAAGAAAATGTATATGAAAATGACACATACTATTACTATACACACACAACTATTACTCTTTATACTAATTATAAAGACATATCATGATAATCTATTTAAAAAGAATGCATTGATCATTAAGTATGTGCTTTACTTATATTAAATTAACAGTGTAATTAATTTTATTTTGATAAAGATTTTTCAGCCAAGTATTTCTTTCATTAAATTTTAACAATAACTCAAGCCATTAACAATGTCTTCAAATTGCAGGGCAAAATTTTACTCCCTTTATGAAGCAATGTTGCCTCTAGATTGGCATGAATATGGGTGAATTATTTCTAATTCTAGAAACAAAATGTAATTTGTAGAGCTTCAGCTTGGAATCCTGAGTTTCATCTTATGTAATACTTGTGATAACTATGTTATTAGAAAGTGACTTTTCTCAGCTTTATGGGTAATCAAGCCTTATCAGTTGTTTGTTTCACTGACTTGAGAAACCTATTGTATCAAGAGTTAGAAGGTATCAAAACAATTGCATGCATCAGTTCTTTAATGTAAGAAATTAATATCCTTCTGTCCTCTGGAGAGTCTGAGCTGTTTGATGTTTATCACTTCTTTCCATTTCAGTAACTCTAGAGTTTCCCTATAGTTTGTTCAATTAACATTTGTATAAGTGTAGATTTTCTATATCCTCTCCATTTAAATAATAGCAACTGGGTTTTGAATTTGCTTAAACAGTTAAAGTAATGGTAATTCTGATATAAGAATTAAAAAAGATACCACTCCTGGGCATATACCCAGAAGACTCCCCACCATGTAATAAGGATACATGTTCTACTATGTTCATAGCAGCCCTATTTATAATTGCCAGATGCTGGAAAGAACCCAGGTATCCCTCAACAGAAGAGTGGATGCAAAAAATGTGGTATATCTACATAATGGAGTACTATTCAGCCATTAGAAACAATGAATTCATGAAATTCTTAGGCAAATGGATGGAGCTAGAGAATATCATACTCAGTGAGGTAACCCAGACTCAAAAGGTGAATCATAGTATGCACTCACTAAAAAGTGGATATTAACCTAGAAACCTGGAATACCCAAAACATAATCCACACATCAAATGAGGTACAAGAAGAAAGGAGGAGTGGACCCTGGTTCTGGAAAGACTCAGTGAAAGAGTATTCAGCAAAACCAGAACGGGGAAGTGGGAAGGGGTGGATGGGAGGACAGGGGAAGAGAAGGGGGCTTACGGGACTTTCGGGGAGTGGGGGGGCTAGAAAAGGGGAAATCATTTGAAATGTAAATAAATTATATCGAATAAAAAAAATTAAAAAAAAAGAATTAAAAAAGAATTGTCAAAATCCAGTTAACATTATAACATATGTATTGATATCCCCCTTTTCTGCCCAAATCAATTTGAAGTATTTGTAATGGAATGTTAAAATTATTGTAAATTTTAGCTTTTACATTTAGAAGGAATCTATTATTTTCACTTATACACATCGCATCATGACAACAGCTTATGGATTTTAACCTCTAATAGGAGGCTTGCTGGGATTCTACCTTACATTCATTACCATTTTTATTTTTTATTTCTTTCTATTTCTTTAGAGATATATGAGATTCTCCTCCTTTTGTTGAGACTTTTGTTTTAGAACTTGTTGTTAAATTTTTCCCTGAAAATTTTTGAAAACAATAATAATTATAATAAGAGCACTTACCAACCTAATCTGAGGAAAGGTAGCACCTGAGCATTGGACATCTAGCTACAGGCATCCTTTGCTCCTCTTTCCTATCAAAATTATTCATCCAATATATTCCTTAATTCACCATTCCACACAATGCTATAACCTTTCTTCTGCTAAACTCCCTATTCCATATTTTATACATCATTTGTATCAAATTTTCCCAAAGCGAAACATTGAAATATGTGAATGCCTGTGTATTTAAGTGCTCACCCCAGTATGCAAAGAATAAATTGTAGAAAAAGTAAAAATGAGAAGGTATAAATGTGAGAAATTAGTGTTTATTAGTGTTTATGGTAAAGAGTTGCTAGATATATTACTAGACACACAGGTAAATTTGGATTTCAATAAATTTCAAATAATTCCCTTTTAATTATTACTAAATTTTTAATCTTTTTTTCCTTTATTGAAAATTTTATTTAATCTTTGTTTTTACACCCTCCAAGTCCACCCTCTACAGTTCCACATCCCATAACCCCCCCCCCCAGATATTCACCAGGACGTCCAACTTCCACTGCAAATTACACACCACCCCCCACTCCCTGGGGCCTCCAGTCTCTTGAGCATTAGGTGCATATTCTCTGACTGAGCCCAGACCTGGCAGTCCTCTGCTGTATATGTGCTGGAGACCTCTTATCAGCTGGTATATGCTGCCTGGTTGGTGGGTCACCCTCAGGAATCTCAGGGGTCCAGATTAATTGATATTGCTGGTTGTCCTACTGGGTTTCCATCCTTCTCAGCTTCTTCCAGCACATAGGTTTTCCCTAATTAAACCACAGGGTTCACCAGTTTATCTCCATTGGCTTGGTGTACATATCTGCATCTGACTCTTTCAGCTGCTTCTTGGGTATTTCAGAGGGTAGTGATGATAGGCCCCTTTGTGTGAGAACATTAAAGCCTCAGTAACAGTGTCAGGCTGTGAAGCCTCCCCTTGAGATGAATTCCACATATGCCTTTTTACTGGACCTCAGTTTCCTCAGGCTCTTCTCCATTATTTTCCTGCAGTTCTTTCTTTTATATTTTATTTTAATTTTAATGGATATTTTCTTTATTTGCATTTCAAATGTTATTCCATTTTCCAGTTATGCCCTCGGAAACTCCCAATTTCATCCCCCCTCCACCTGCTTCTATGAGTGTGCTCCCTCATCCTTTCACCCACTCCCACCTCCCCTCCCTGGCATTCTGCCACACTGGAGCATATAGCCTTCAGAGAACCAAGGGCCTCTCCTCTCATTGATGCCTAATAAGGCCATCCTTTGCTACATATGCAGCTGGAGCCATGGGTCCCACCATGTACTTTGTTTAGTGGTTTAGTCCCTGGGTGCTCTGGGGTGGGGGATTCTGGTTGGTTGAAATTGCTGATATTCCTATGGGGATGCAAACCCATTCAGCTGTTTCAATCCTTTCTGTAAAGCCATCATTGGGGACCATGTGCTAAGTCCAAGGATTTTGTATCTTGCTGTTTAATTAATGCCATCACATTTGTTCCTAGAATTTTAATATATACACAAATTTAGGGGATATAAGATTATTTACTGTCTAATATTTATATTAAACATGACTCATTAGCACACTTACAAATATAGAAATGTATCATAATTTCACAAGAAAACAGTCTACATCAATTTTGTCACTTTGATTTCTTGAGATGGATTTCATTTAGCCTAATCAGGCTTTTCACTTTGATGAGAATGGCCTTAAACAGCTAATTCTCCTGCCCATGCCTGCCTAATGCTGATATTAGAAACATGTGCCACCATGCTCAGAATGTCATGTGTTTAATAGATTTGTACATGAGATTCATTTAAGTCAAATTGTGGGGCTTTGTTCATTGATTTGCATAGTCCAGTTCAACCTAATAGGAAACTAATCAGTAGCAAACAGTTTTACTGGCAGTCTGTCTATTAGTCAAAGATTTAGCCTGATTTAGGGGCTAATATTATATCTTGAGTTTTGTTTTATTTTAATAGGAAATCTGCATGTAACCAAAAGGAGGCTACTGTGTGACAAGAAGCCTTGATGGATAATTTCTGGTGATTTCCAAATGTTTGACAGCTATGAAAAAGTCAATTTTTAATTATTATCAAGAATGTAATAAATTGGCATAGAAATTACATGCATTTTATGCAAAAGAGTAGTTTATTGGCACTATGTACTTTAATAGATGATTGTGTTTCCTATGACCCACACAAAAATACCTTATTGTTAAAATTTAGTGGCTATCTCTGTATTTTCAAAAGTAGAATCAATGAAATGTCACCAATAATGTAAATACAAAGCAAAATAAAAAATGTGGTGTATCTACACAATGGAGTACTATTCAGCCATTAGAAACAATGAATTCATGAAATTCTTAGGCAAATGGATGGAGCTAGAGAATATCATACTAAGTGAGGTAACCCAGACTCAAAAGGTGAATCATGGTATGCACTCACTAATAAATGGATATTAACCTAGAAAACTGGAATACCCAAAACATAATCCACACATCAAATGAGGTACAAGAAGAAAGGAGGAGTGGACCCTGGTTCTGGAAAGACTCAGTGAAACAGTATTCGGCAAAACCAGAACGGGGAAGTGGGAGGGGGTGGGTGGTAGGACAGGGGAAGAGAAGGGGGCTTACGGGACTTTCGTGGAGTGGGGGTGCTAAAAAAGGGAAATCATTTGAAATGTAAATAAATTATATCGAATAAAAAAAAGAAAGCAAAATAATATTAATCCTTTCAAATAGCTGATATTTTAGAATAATATTCTCATTTGCAAATTAATAAAACTCTCTACAATTATCTTCAACATGAGGCAATGCATTTCTGTTTATTCTTAGGATTAGTGAGGAATTTTCTTCAGTGATGTTATGGTTTAGAATTTAGACAAAGATATGTGTGTACAAGACCTGATCCTGGCTTGGTTGCTAATATTGCCATGTGATAGCATTTTGGGGGATGCTCTCTGTCCAATGACTTAATCTATTGCTGAATTTACCATTTAATGACATTATTGCATGGCAGTGGAAATGTCAGGGCTATAGTCTCGAGTCTAGAAGGAAGTGGTAGATCATGGGAACACAAAGGACAAACTGCCTTGATGCTCTGCCACTTGTTCCTCCTGAGGGCATTTTCTTCTCTCTCTAACTGAATTCTGATAGCCACAATGAGTGGTTCCACAGTCTCCTACTCTGTCTACCATGATATTCTATGGCAGGCCCAACACAAACAAAAGAAATCTTCTATATCTGGAGCAATATATCAGTATACAGAATAAATAAATACTTTATTTTAAGTGACTTTTCTTAGATATATGTCACAGAAATAGAAATATTTGACACAAGAGGTTTGACATTTATTTTGAAGAAATGAAACTTGAATTATATACATTTTAACCAAGAAGCCTATCACTAAAATGATAAGTAACTGGGGCAAATTATTTACATAAGTATTCTTTATTTGATCTCAAGGTTCAGTCCAGAGTCATTTGATCTCGTTGCTGTGCCATCATGATACGGTGGAAGACAAAGAAAAAGAGAAAATTTGAAGCAGGGTTTACTTCCAGACAATTGGCAACAAAGATACAGGAAAGTTGTGAGGTCACAGTTCCAGTGAGCTACAACTTTAACAAAGACCAACTTCTTACATATTTTATTGCTTTTAAGTAACATAAAACAATCAAAAGACTAATTGCTTTGTTATGTTCAAATTTTCAAGATTTTGTTAATTTGGATACACTCTGTTCCCTCTGGTTAGTTTGGCTAAGGGTTTACCTATCTTGTTGGCTTTTGTGAAGAACCAGCTCCTGGTTTGGTTTATTCTTTTTATAGTTTTGTTGTTGCTGTTGTTTTTGTTTGTTTGTTTGTTTGATTTCACCCTGAGTTCAATTATTTCCTACTGTCTACTCCTCTTGGGTTTATTTGCTTCCTTTTGTTCTATAACTTTCAGATGTTCTTTTAACCTGCTAGTGTATGTTCTCTCCACTTTCTTTTTGGAGGCCCTCAGAGCTATGAGATTTTCACTTATCACTGCTTTCATTGTGTCCCATAAGTTTGGGTATGTTTTCCCTTTGTTTTCATTAAATTCTAAAAAGACTTTTATTTCTTTCTTTATTTCTTCCTTGACCAAGTTATCATTGAGTAGAAGGTTGTTCAGTTTCCATGTGTATGTGGGTTTTCTGTTGTTTTTGTTGTTATTGTATACCAGTTTTCATCCACGATGATGTGATAGGGTACATGAAATTATTTCAATCTTCTTATTTCTGCTGAGGTCTGTTTTGTGACTGAATATATGGTCAATTTTGGAGAAGGTACCGTGAGGTGGTGAGAAGAAGGTATATTCTTTTGTTTTAAGATAAAATGTTCTATAGATATCTGTCAAATCAATTTGGTTCATAACTTCTGTTAGTTTCACTGTTTCTGTTTAGTTTTTTTTTTATAGAATAGAGTTTATTCAAAATAGGGGATGGGAGTTAGTGGTAGAGAGAGAGAGGGAGAGAGAGAGAGAGAGAGAGAGGGAGAGAGAGAGAGAGAGAGAGAGAGAGAGAGAGAGAGAGAGACAGAGAGAGAGAGAGAGAGAGGAGAGAGAGGAGAGAGTGGAGGCCGGCCATGACCACGTGGGGGGGGGGGAAGAGCCCCAGGGGCAGAGAGGTGAGAGTATGTGGGAGAGCAGAGAGCAAAAAGCTCTGTTTAGTTTTTGTTTCCCTGATCTGTCCATTGATGAGAGTGGGGTGCTGAAGTCACCCATTATTATTGTGTGGGACACAATGTGTTTTTGAGCTTTAGTAAAGTGTCTTTTATGAATGTGGGTGCCCTTGTATTTGGAGTATATATGTTCAGAATTGAGAGTTCTTCTTGGTAGATTTTTCATTTGATGAGTATGAGGTGTCCTTCCTTATCTTTTTTGATTAATTTAGGTTGAAAGTCAATTTTATTTGATATTAAAACGGCTAGACCAGCTTGCTTCTTGGAATCATTTGCTTGGAAAATTGTTTTCCAGCTTTTTACTCTGAGGTAGTGTCTGTTTTTGTGCCTGAGATGAGTTTCCTGTAAGCAGAACAATGTTTGGTCCTTCTTATGTATCCATTCTGTTCATCTTTTTATTGTAGAAATGAGTCCATTGATATTAAGAGATAATAAGAAGAAGTGATTGTTGCTTCCTGTTACTTTTGCTATTAGAGATGGAGTCATGTCTGTGTGACTCTCTTTGTTTTGTTAAAAGATTTGTTGCCTTTTATATTGTGTAGTTTCCCTCGTTTTGCTGGTGTTTTCCATTCATTTTCTTTTGGAGGGCTGGATTTCTGGTAAGATATTGTGTAAATATTTTTTTCTGTTTTGGAAAACCTAGGTTTCTCCATCTATGGCAATTGAGAGTTTTGCTGGGTATAGTAGACTGGGTTGGCATTTGTGTTCCGTTAAGGTTTGTATGCTATTTGCCCATGATCTTCTGGCTTTCATACTCTCTGGCCAGAAATCTGGAAAAATTCTGATAGGTCTTCCTCTATATATTATTTGACCATTTTCCCTTACTGCTTTTAATATTCTTTTCTTGTTTAGTGTGTTTGTTGTTTTAATTATTACGTGACAGGAGTAATTTCTTTTCTGGTCCAAACTATTTGGAGTTCTGTAGGCTTCTTGTATGTTCATGGGCATCTCTTTCTTTAGGTTAGGGAAGTTTTCTTCTATAATTTTTTGAAGACATTTAGTGGCACTTTATGTTGGAAATCTTCACTCTCTTCTACACATATAATCCTTAGTTTTGGTCTTCTCATTTTGTCCTGGATTTTCTGGATCTTCTGAGTTAGGTGCTTTTTGCACTATTCATTTTCTTTGACTCTTCTTTCAGTGCTTTCTAAGTTATCTTCTGCATCTGAGATTCTCTCTTCTATCTCTTGTATTCTGTTGTTGACTCTTTACTTCTTGCTTAAGTTTTCTATGTCCAGAGTTGTTTCCTTTTGTGATTTCTTTATTATTTCTACCTCCATTTTTGATCCTGGATGGTTTTGTTCAATTCCTTCACCTCTTTTACTGTATTTTCCTGCAGTTCTTTAACAGCTTCTCCCTGTTTACTTGTGTTCTCCTGTATTTCTTTAAGAGAGTTATTCGTGTCATTCTTGAAGCCCTCTATCAGTATCATGAGCTGCGATTTTACATCCACATCTTACTTTTCTGGTGTGTTGAGGTATCCTAGACTTGCTGTTGTGGGAGAATTGGGTTCAGATTGTGCCATGTTGCCTTGATTTCTGTTGGCAATGTTCCTATATTTGCTTTTTCCATCTGGTTATCTCTGGTGTTAGTTGGTCCTGCTGTCTCTGGTGGGTGCTTGTCCCTCCTGAGGGTTGGCAAGCCTGTCTCATTACACCCGGATAACCAGCTCTCCCCTGGCACAGAGTGCTGTGGTGCTGCCCAGCTCTTAAATGCAGGTGGAGCCCAGACAGACTCTGTACCAGATGTTCAACAGCACCTGGACACTGCCTCCTGGCTGTAACTGCCTGCTAGGTCACCAGAGAGAAGATGGCTGTAGCCATCTCCAAAGCCAGGACTCAACTCACTCCCTGCAGAGATAGTCCCCTGGCAGGATCGGTGCACAGAGGACCTTGGAGACTCCCAGCCCCTGGGTGCAGGTGGAGGCTTGATGGACCCAGCTGTTCTGCTGCTTTTGGTCCCTGCCTCCTGGCTGTACCTGCATGTTTGGTCACCATAGAGAAGATCATTTACAAACAGTTATAATGCTATATAGAGAAACCCTGGCTCAAAAAATTTAAAAATGATAGATGACCATGTGGTATGTTGTATATACCAATGTGGACTTTTCTCAATGAGCAACACACACACAAACACACACACACACACACACATATACACACACACACACCACATACATACAAACACACACACACCACACCACACACACATCACATACAAAAACACACACACATCACAAACACACACACCATATGCAAACACACACATACACATGCACACACACACTATAATTATTTGAGTAGACAACTGAAAATATGCTCTTAAAGAGTAGTGCATATATATATATATATATATATATATATATATATATATATATATATGAAGAAAAACTCATATATATGAAAATTCCTTCCAATTTGAGGGGCTGCCACATTACCTTTATTTATTTAGAAGGCAATGTGGTGGTCCATCAAATTAAATTGGTTTTCTTTTCACTAGAGACATTGATAAAACTTAAGTAATATGGGTATTAGGATGTCCTATATATCTTTTTTTAATTTATTTTTTTATTTGATATATTTTTTATTTACATTTCAAACGATTTCCCTTTTTCTGGCCCCCCCACTTCCCGAAAGTCACATAAGTCCCCTTCCCTCCCTCTGTTCTCCCACCCACCCCTTCCCACTTCCCTGTTCTGGTTTTGCTCTATACTACTACACTGAGTCTTTCCAGAACCAGGGACCACACCACTGTTCTTCTTGTACCTCATTTGATGTGTGGATTATGTTTTGGGTATTCCAGTTTTCCAGGCTAATATCGACTTATTAGTGAATGCATACCATGATTGATCTTTTGAGACGGGGTTGCCTCACTTAGTATGATGTTCTCCAGCTCCATCCATTTGCCTAAGAATTTCATGAATTCATTGTTTCTAATGGCTGAATAGTACTACATTTTTTTGCATCCATTTTTCTGTTGAGGGATACCTGGGTTCTTTCCAGCTTCTGGCTATTATAAATAGGGCTGCTCCTTTTTATAATAGCCAGAAGCTGGAAACAACCCAGGTATCCCTCAAAAGAGGAATGGATACAAAAAATATGGTATATATATACAATGGAGTACTATTCAGCCATTAGAAACAATGAATTCATGAAATTCTTAGACAAATGGATGGAGCTGGAGAACATCATTCTAAGTGCGGTAACCCAGCCTCAAAAGATCAATCATGCTATGCACTCACTAAAAAGTGCATGTTAGCCTAGAAACTTGGAATACCCAAGACATAATCCACATATTAAATGATGTCCAAGAAGAATGGAGGTGTGGCCCCCGGTTATGAAAAGACTCAGTGTATCAGTATAGGGAAATACCAGAACAGGGACGTGGGAAGAGGTGGATGGGGGAGCAGGGAGAGGGAAGAGGGCTTATGGGACTTTTGGGGAGTGGGAAGCCAGAAAAGGGGAAATCATTTGAAATGTAAATAAAAATATATCAAATAAAAAATGAATTCAAAAGTCAAAAAAAGAAAGGAAAAAAAATAAATAGGGCTGCTATGATCATAGTGGAGCATATATCCTTATTACATGCTGGGAAATCCTCTGGGTATATGCCCAGAAGTGGTATAGCAGCATCTTTCAGAAGTGACATGCCCAATTTTCTGAGGAATTGCCAGACTGATTTCCAGAGTGGTTGTATCAATTTGAAACCCCACCAGCAGTGGAGGAGTGTTCCTCATTCTCCACATCTTCACCAACACCTGCTGTCTCCTGAGTTTTTAATCATAACCATTCTGACTGGTGTAAGGTGAAATCTCAGGGTTGTTTTGATTTGCATTTCCCTGATGACTAATGATGTTGAGCATTTTTTTTTTCCAGAGTGGTTGTACCAATTTGCAACCCCACCAGCAGTGGAGGAGAGTTCCTCTTTCTCCACATCCTTGCCAACACCTGCTGTCTCCTGAATTTTTTTTTTAATTTTTTTATTCGATATAATTTATTTACATTTCAAATGATTTCCCCTTTTCTAGCCCCCCCACTCCCCGAAAGTCCCGTAAGCCCCCTTCTCTTCCCCTGTCCTCCCGCCCACCCCCTTCCCACTTCCCCGTTCTGGTTTTGCCGAATACTGTTTCACTGAGTCTTTCCAGAACCAGGGGCCACTCCTCCTTTCTTCTTGTATCTCATTTGATGTGTGGATTATGTTTTGGGTATTCCAGTTTTCTAGGTTAATAACCACTTATTAGTGAGTGCATACCATGATTCACCTTTTGAGTCTGGGTTAACTCACTTAGTATGATGTTCTCTAGCTCCATACATTTGCCTAAGAATTTCATGAATTCATTGTTTCTAATGGCTGAATAGTACTCCATTGTGTAGATATACCACATTTTTTGCATTCACTCTTCTGTTGAGGGATACCTGGGTTCTTTCCAGCATCTGGCAATTATAAATAGGGCTGCTATGAACATAGTAGAGCATGTATCCTTATTACATGGTGGGGAATCCTCTGGATATATGCCCAGAAACAATGAATTCATGAAATTCTTAGGCAAATGGATGGAGCTAGGGAATATCATACTAAGTGAGGTAACCCAGACTCAAAAGGTGAATCATGGTATGCACTCACTAATAAGTGGATATTAACCTAGAAAACTGGAATACCCAAAACATAATCCACACATCAAATGAGGTACAAGAAGAAAGGAGGAGTGGCCCCTGGTTCTGGAAAGACTCAGTGAAACAGTATTCAGCAAAACCAGAACGGGGAAGTGGGAAGGGGTGGGTGGGAGGACAGGGGAAGAGAAGGGGGCTTACGGGACTTTCAGAGAGTGGGGGGGGGGGCTAGAAGAGGGGAAATCATTTGAAATGTAAATAAATTATATCGAATAATAAAAAAAAACTAAAAAAAAAATGAAATGTAAATAAATTATATCGAATAAAAAAAAATTCAGGAGACAGCAGGTGTTGGAGAGGGTGTGGAGAAAGAGGAACACTCCTCCACTGCTGGTGGGGTTGCAAAGTGGTACAACCACTCTGGAAATCAGTCTGGCGGTTCCTCCGAAAACTGGGCACCTCACTTCCAGAAGATCCTGCTATACCACTCCTGGGCATATATCCAGAGGATGTTGAGCATTTTTAAAGATGTTTCTCTGCCATCCGAAGTTCTTCAGGTGAGAATTCTTTGTTTAACTCTGTACCCCCATTTTTAATAGGGTTATTTGGTTTGCTGGTGTCTAATTTCTTCAGTTCTTTGTATAAATTGGATATTAGCCCTCTATCTGATGTAGGGTTGATGAAGATCTTTTCCCAATTTGTTGGTTGCCGATTTGTCCTTTTGATGGTGTCCTTTGCTTTACAGAAACTTTGTAATTTTATGAGATCCCATTTGTCAATTCTTGATCTTAGAGCATACACTATGCTATTGGTGTTCTGTTCAGGAACTTTCCCCCTGTACCGATGTTCTCAAGGGTCTTCCCCAGTTTCTTTTCTATTAGCTTCAGAGTATCTGGCTTTATGTGGAGGTTCTTGATCCATTTGGAGTTGAGCTTAGTACAAGGAGACAAGGATGGATCAATTCACATTCTTCTGCATTCTAACCTCCAGTCGAACCAGCACTATTTGTTGAAAAGGCTATGTTTTTTCCATTGGATGTTTTCAGCCCCTTTGTCGAGGATCTAGTATCCATAGGTGTGTGGCTTCATTTCTGTATCTTCAATCGTGTTCCATTGATCCTCCTGCCTGTCGCTGTACCAATACCATGCAGTTTTTAACACTATTCCTTGGTAGTATTTCTTGAGGTCAGGGATACTGATATGGTCGATTTTGGAGAAGGTATCATGAGGTGCTGAGAAAAATGTATATTCTTTTGTTTTAGTGTGAAATGTTCTATAAATATCAGTCAAGTCCAATTGGTCCAAAGCTTCAATTAGTTTTAATGTGTCCTTGTTTAATTTCTGTTTTCCTGATTGGTCCATTGAGGAGAGTGGAGTGTTGAAGTCACCCACAATTATTGTGTTAGGTGCAATGTGTGCTTTGAGCTTCAGTAAAGTTTCTTTTACGACTGAGGGTGCCCTTGCATTTGGTGCATAAATGTTCAGAATTGAAAGTTCTTCTTGGTTGATTTTTCCTTTGACCAGCAAGAAGTGTCCTTCTGTACCTCTTTTGATGACTTTAGGTTGAAAGTCAATTTTTTTTATTTATTTTATTTTTTTATTTACATTGCAAATGATTTCCCCTTTTCTGGGTCCCCACTCCCCACAAGTCCCATAAGCCCTCTTCTGTCCCCCTATTCTTCCATCCACCCCTTCCCACTTCCCTGTTCTGGAATTCCCTTATACTCTTGCACTGAGTCTTTCCAGAACCAGGAAAGTCAATTTTATCTGATATTAGAATGGCTACTCTGGCTCGTTTTCTGAGACCATTGGCTTGTAAAATTGTCTTCCAACCTTTTACTCTAAGGTAGTTTTTGTCTTTGACATTGAGGTGTGTTTTCTGTATGGAGCAAAATGTAGGGTCCTGTTTCCTTATCCTGTTAGTCTATGTCTTTTTATTGGGGAGTTGAGTCCATTGACATTAAGAGGTATTAAGGAAGAGTGATTATTCCTTCCTATCATTTTCAATGTTATTTTTATATTTGAATGGCTATCTTCTTTTGGGTTTGATGAAAGAAGGTAACTATCTTGCTTTTTCCAGGGTGTTGTTTTCCTATTTGTATTGGAGTTTTCCTCCTATTATTCTTTGTAGAGCTGGGTTTGTAGAAAGATATTGTATAAATTTGATTTTGTCATGGAATATTTTGGTTTCTCCATCTATTGTGATTGAGAATTTTGCTGGCTACAGTAGTCTTGGTTGACATTTGTGTTCTCTTAGAATTTGTTTGAGATCTGCCCAGGATCTTCTAGCTTTCATAGTCTCTGGTGAGAAGTCTGGTGTGATTCTGATAGGTCTTTCTTTATATGTTACTTGGCCTTTTTCTTTTGCTGCCTTTAATATTCTTTCTTTGTTTAGTACATTTGGGTTTTTGATTATTATATGACGAGAATTATTTCTGCTCAGGTCCAGTCTATTTGGAGTTCTGTAGGCGTCATATATATTCATGGGCATCTCTCACTTTAAGTTGGGAAATTTTTCTTCCATAATTTTATTGAAGATATTTGCTGGCCCTTTCAGCTGTAAATTTTCACTCTCATCTATACCTATAATCCTTATGTTTGGTCTTCTCATTATGTCCTGGATTTCATGGATGTTCTGGGATACAAGCTTTTTACATTTTGCATTTTCTTTTACTGTTGAGTCAATGGTTTCTATGGTATCTTCAGCATCTGAGATTCTTTCTTCCATCTCTTCTTTCTGTTGTTGATATTTGCATCTATGGCCCCTGATTTCTTCTCAAGGTTTTCTATCTCCCAAGTTGTCTCCCTTTGTGATTTCTTAGTTGTTTCTACTTCTGATTTTAGATCCTGGATGGTTTTGCTTAGCTCCTTCACTTGCTTGTTTGTGTTTTCCTGTAATTTTTTAAGAGATTTTTGTTTCCTCTTTCATGTCTTCTGATGTATGACTCACTTTCTCCTGAATCTTTAATTTTTTTTGTATGTGTGTGTGCTTCTTTATTGGCTTCTATCTCTTGAGCCTTATTCGCCTGTATTTCTTTAAGTGATTTTTTTTGTTTCCATTATACATGTTTCTAGCTTATTCATATTCCCCTGTATTTCTTTAAGAGCTTCATTTATGTCCTTTTTGTCTTCTTCTAGCAGCATCATGAACAGTGATTTTAAATCCAAATCTTGTTTTTCTGGTGTGTGTGTGTAACCAGGACTTGCTGATGTTGGAGAGTTTGGTTCAGACACTGCCATATTGCCTAGATTTCTGTTAGTAGCATTCCTGCATTTGCCCTTTGCCATCTTGTGATGTCTGGCGTTAGTTGGTCTCGTCTTTGGCTGGTGTTTGTGCCTCCTGTGAGGCTGTAGGGCTATTTCTGCAACACTGGATGGCTGGGTTTCCCTTGTTACAGATTGCTGATGTGCTGTCCTCTTCTTGGTTGCCCTTGGAGCCCTAGTGTGCCTTGCTCCAGATTGTCTATGTAAACCAGGCAGTGCCTGTTTCCTCCTTCAGGGATTGCTGATGGTCTATGCTGCGGGACCTTTTTCGAGCACTGGTCACTCTGCTGGGCAGGTGATCTCCCAACCGTGTTGGTGCACACAAAGCTAGCCTAGCTGCTGAGGCCCTGAGTCTAGGCAAAAGCCTGGCAGGCTAAGGCCCGAGCAAATTTCCCCTCGGGCTATGACTGTTAATTGGTTCTGTCAGGTGGCCAGGATGGTGGAAAGTGTGCAAGCTCCCTGAAAGTGCTGGGAGAGTCTGCTAGGCTAACAACCTCCTGGGATGGTTGGCACACCTATGGCCCCCCCGAACAGCCCAGGGCCTGGGTAAAGGCCAAAGCCTGTTGTGCTTAGACCCCAGCGATGTTGGTCTCGGGTTATATTTGCGTACCTCAGTCTGTCTGATTTCTCTGGCGCCTGAGATCCAAGATGGCAGAGAGTCTCTTGTAACTGACTGGTGGGAGGCAGAGTTCTGATGTGGCTTCTCTGTGATCAAAGGCGCTGTAAATCTGCCACAGTTTGCAGCCCGGCTGGCCAGCAAAGTTCAGTGGTAGCGGGCACAGGATCTGCCTGGACACTGTCACCTTGGTTCCACTGCTGATGGCCCTTCTGCTGGACCAGTTGCTGCTGTTGCTGCTGCTGCCACCGCCCCCTATATCTTAATAGTACTATTTCAATGTTAAATTTAAAGCTATCTTCCCATGTAAAAAAAAAAAAAAGAAAACATACCTCCTATTTTACATATTTAATGATAATATGCATCATGACAAAGCTATAGGCATTTGAGCACCAAAAGTAATTAATCTGTTCAACACAAGTTGGTTATTTTGTCTCAGTAATATGCAATGTTTGTAACATATATTTTGCTATATTTAAATAATGATTTATTCTTTGTATGACATTTCTGTTTTATCATATATACTTTTGCTTTGTATCAAATCTTATATCATACAGCATCATACTTTTGACAATTTTTTAAAGTTTTACATTTACTAGTAAATATAATACTGGCTAAGAGGTCTAACTGTAACAATGCTGACATCCAGTGACTACTTCAGCTACTGCACATTAGGTAAATAGCCAAGGATATGAGAGAAATTGTTCATTTATTTAAAAATCTACTAAAAAATAATGCAAGCATAAAAACAAACAAAAGTATCACTGTATGAGTGATACTCCAGGCTGGTCAATGTATTTGGAAAGGAGTTTACAAATTCCTAAGTATAATCATTATTTATGGCATTTCAGGATTACCAGTGACTGTAAGGAGGTATCAAGTAATTTATTTTAAAATTAATAAACTAACGTGATGGACTGAAACTTCCAAATAAAACCATTTTCTGTTTGAAATTGAGTCATTTATGGCAGATGGAGAGAGAGAGAGAGAGAGAGAGAGAGAGAGAAAGGGAGAGAGAATGATGAACATTTTAAACAGTACTAGCAGAAATGCATAAAGTCTGTATCAATGTCATTTACATTTTAACTACTGAACTTTTTGAAATGTGCATTTTAGGTTGAGCTCTGCTATATTTTTATAACTGAACATGACCACTGTATTAGCATATAAAGCAGCATATATTAAACTAATACATTCAAAACACACCGATATGATTTAACTATTTCTTGTAATTTTAATACAATTATTCCAAACAGTTTACAAGTATAAAAAAATGGCACAAGTTCCTATATACAATATTTGCTGATTTTCATAATTTAGTTTATAGTGTAGATACAAAAATAAAAATTATTTTTAGGTCTTATTTGTTGTTTAGATATTTAACACTCATGTTATAAACATGCATATCTAACTACTTTAGATTTTTCATTTTATTTGCGCCTCTTCTACTGTGATTATACCAATCACACAAACCATCACAACAATACCACATTTCTGTTATCAGGACACTGCCTTCTATCAGAAAATGATGAGACTATTTCAGTGTTGTGTAGACAGAAATTTCAGTGTATTATTTCATTTTAAATATTTTAGTGTTGATTTCAATCACTACCACTGTAATATCCTTCATAAACAATTATCAATATAAGGATTCAAGCTTTTAAATATGTTAGTGGTTATGTATATGTAAACACACACATATATTTATTTATATTTGTATATAATCATATGTATGAGTATGTTTATATTTGTAATAGACACATGTATAATGTGTTTGGGAGAAATTTTAATATTATTCTTTATCTAGAATATTTGAAATAGCAGTAAAAAGTTAAATTTATCAATTGATGAACTTATAAAGATGATAATATGGAAATACTTTGGTGCTGCATAGATGAATTTTGTTATTAACAGATTCCTACCTTTAATTGCACCGGAATGTATAGTAAACTGTTTAACTCCTACTTACTTAGAAACTAAAGTGTGAGTAGGTAAAACTCTTACCTAAAAAAGTAGGTCAGTTCCTTAGATGGTAAGAATTAGTTGTGCTTTCAATATATTGAAGCTGAGCTCAGTTTAAAAACATCTGATCTATTTTATTTTATAGCAAATCTTGGATCTCAAGTAGTTCATGCTTATATCAAAGAATATTGAACTCTTAACAGTGAAGTATATTAAGTTAATTATTGAATTAGGGGGAAATGGTCAAATATAAGATAAAAATAATCATAGAATGTTTCCATGGTTTGTATCATAATCTATATGGCTATGTTTTGTTTACAGTTCACCTTTTTCAAAGAAAAAAGTTTTGTGGTCTTCACTGATCTTCAGTTTAGCAATGATGCACATATCATAAAACTATGTCTTACCTATTTTTCTATTGTGATAAAACATAATGGTCAAACAAAATTTCAGAAGGATGAGTTTACTTTGGGTTTTGGTTGCAGAGGTATGAAAGTCCAGTGTGGTAGGAAAGCATCATGGTAGGAACAGAAAGCTCAAAGTTTCTGTCTTCAATTACAAACTCAAAGCGAAATGAACAAACTGTTAAATGGGTCTGAGTATGAAATTTCAAAGGGTGTTCCAATTATTTATTTTATCAATGTTGTATTATCTGTCTAAACATTATACCAATTCAGACCATATTTTCAAATAGCTAAATTGATGGAGGATATTTCTTACTCAGGCTACCACATTTAGTAGATTTATCTGTTCCCTCAAATATGTACACCAGTTAAAAACAATATTTAATCGACTTGTAACACATATTTTGTCAATACTATATTTAGAATTACTATATATCCTATAATACTTATCTAGTTTTGTATAAAAACTAAATGAAATATAAAGACAAACTTGGAATGATAGAAAAAATATAAAGACTAACTTGTAATGATAATGATCTTAAGTTTGGTAATGTACAAATCTTTAAATTGTGTCTTAGCTATTTTCCCATTGTGGTGAAACACATGGTCAAAGAAATAACTTTCAGAAGAAGAGGGTTATTTACGTAATTATGTATACATCAATTGTAGGTAACTACTAACAGTAATATAATAGTTCTAAATTAGGTCAATTTTTAAATTTGCTCTTAAA
This sequence comes from Apodemus sylvaticus, assembly GCF_947179515.1. Classification (NCBI taxonomy): domain Eukaryota; kingdom Metazoa; phylum Chordata; class Mammalia; order Rodentia; family Muridae; genus Apodemus; species Apodemus sylvaticus. The sequence goes on along the minus strand of NC_067477.1, from coordinate 141,158,063 downwards.
GTCAAGAAAATAAGCAATTTATTAAATTACATCCATTCTTTCAATATTAAAGTTAGAATTTTGCAGTGATTGACAGGAGTTATATATGAGTATGAAGAGTTCAAAGCCATCCTTTGGGCTCTTTGTCTCCATAATAGATTCAAAATTAAATCATCAAATTTTAGTTTTGGTAAGGGAATTTTTGTTATCAAACTATTTTCATATTTATCTATAGGACAAGGTTACAATTTTCAGTGAATTAGAATTAATCCAGTTCTAGACAAAAGAAAACATTAAAAGTTTCCCTCTTTATTACTTATAATAAGAAAGCATATGTGACTAATTCTTCATCTAGCAGAGATCAAATGAGTTCATAAAAATTAATATTTTTGAAAGTAAAATATTGATAATTAGGAAAGGAAAAATAAAAACAAAACTAAGATAGCAAGATACTTGCCTATTTTTAAATCTATGGCCAAATCCATATTTAATCTAGCTTTCAGGAATAAGTCTATACATGTGAGTAATAGACCCAGCATCATGGGTTCTCATTTTATCTGGATAAATTTATGAAAGATCTAGGAAGAGTCTCTAAAACTATCACCTACTCAATAAACAACATTTACTGCATTGATCATGTTCTGTAACATTGCTTAAAGGGAGAGTGTATTATTACTGATGTAAACACTGAGTTCTGTTTAGATTATTTTTGTATTTATGATTAACTGTATTGATAGGTATTTAAGACAAATACCCATGTTTCCCATCATTTTCTGTTTTCCTTCCAGAAAATAAGCAATAATTAAACTGAATAACCAGTTTTTCTGATAAAGAAAATAGATTTTGTATAAACCATCTTGTATCTAAAACTCAATAGACATCATAAAATAAACAGAATATAGTGTTTGCTTATAATTTGTTGTTCTCATACATGGTATTGTAGAAGAACCCATTTTACTATAACAGATACACTGTTTTGCTTGTGTTCAGTATAGTACAGTTTCACATTAAAATTTTAGTAATTGTTTAATTATCATGAGCTAAAAAAATTCTCATACAGACTTTCTTTTTTCCCAACCTATATATCAAATTTAGTGCACTGAAAGCCTACTAAATCTTTATAAAAATCTTATATCTCAAATATTTACAGAAAATATCTCCCCTTCATAATGTTAAAAATATTTAAGATGCTGATAGTCTCAGATGATTCAATTTTTGACACACGATAATGTTCCTTTTTCATTAATGCAAAATTTGTAAAATACTCATGAGGGTTTAGTACAGGTTAGATTCAGATACAAGAGAAACAATTAACTTATATGCATCATTTTGCTGAGATCAGTCTTTGTCTGCATGGCAAAAAGATGAAGCAAGGACTATTTAGCTGAAGTTACATATTTTCTTATTTGCATAGTGAGAAAGAACAGACAACAAAAACATTTCAGAGGGTGAGACCAAATGGGCAAATATTACTTTTATTTTAAATGTAACTTGAGTTTAAAATTACTCTGAACTTAACAGCAAATGTTAGTCATAAAAAAAAAACTATTTATGAAGCACATTATGCATTATGACTAATGCATAAAATTATGAGTAATAAGTATTTATTATGATATTTTTAATGTTTTGTATATATGTGCATTTATATTTAAAGTTACAATAGAAAGTAGTTAAGTTGATAATCATGTATATACTTACATAACGTAGATATTTAACAAATAATAGAATCTAAGGCTGAGCAATAACAGAATTCTGTTTAATCATACAGCTGAGTAATGTCCAAATATCTGTCAAAAAAATAACGGCAGAGGAAGAGGCAACATAAAATGTAGAGTTTAGAAGATGTTGTACAAGGTACAAAACTCTCCAGATACATAGGTAATGCCTATAATTCTAATTATGTGGATAATGACTATTGAGCTAAAATTATATTTCTTAATTTATAATTAATTAATTTATTTTTCAACAACATGTAATGTAGGACATGTATAAAAGACATAGTGAAACCTGCTACTTTGTATTTATTCAAACACACATACTGTACATAAGCATGTTGTGCAGGCCTACATATCCATATATATGAATATATGTACATATATATACACACATATATTTAAATATATACATATATTTATGTATATATGTATATAGGAAGTTTACATACATATACATATATATGAAGTTTTATATATATAGAAATATTTATGTAATATATTTAAAATATTTTAAAACACATAACACATAACACATAACACATAATACATAATACGTAATATATAATATGTAATATATAATATATAATATGTAATATATAAAACATAATATATAAGACAATATATAAAACATAATATATATTATATAATACAAAATATATAATATGTAATACATAATATATAATGCATATTATAATATATAATACATAATATGTAATATATAATATGTAATATATAATACATAATACATAATACATAATACATAACATATAATATATAATACATAATACGTAATACATAATACATAATACATAATACATAATATATAGTATATAATATATAATATATAATATATAATATATAATATATAATATATAATATATAATATATGATACATAATACATAATATATGATATATAATATATAATACATAATACATAAAACATATAATATATAGTACATAATACATAATATATAATACATAATTCATAATATATAATACATAATACATAATACATAACATATAATATACAATACATAATACATAATACATAACATATAATACATAATACATAATATATAATTGATATATAATATATTATATAAAATATATTATATATAATATAAAATACATAATACATAATATATAGTATATAATATATAATATATAATACATAAAATATAATAAATATATAATATGTAATATATAATATATAATATTTAATACATAATACATAATACGTAATACATAATACGTAATAAATAACACAAAGCACATATAATATATAATAAATATATAATATATAATATATAATATATAATATATAATATATAATATATATATATAATATATAATATATAATATATAATATATAATATATAATATATAATATATAATATAATATATAATATATAATATATAATATATAATATATAATATATAATATATAATATATAATATATAATATATAATATATAATATATAATATATAGTATATAATATATAATATATAATATATAATATATAATATATAGTATATAATATATAATATATAATATATAATATATAATATATAGTATATAGTATATAAAACATAATATATAAGACAATATATAAAACATAATATATAAGACAATATATAAAACATAATATATAAGACAATATATAAAACATAATATATAATATATAATACATAATATATAATATGTAATACATAATATACAATATGTAATACATAATACATAATATATAATGCATATTATAATATATAATATGTAATACATAATATATAATATATATTACATAATACATAATATAGTATATACTATATAATATATAGTATATAATATATAATATATAATATATAATAGAGAATAGAGAATAGAGAATAGAGAACAGAGAATAGAGCATAGAGAATAGAGAATTGGAATAGAGAATAGAGAATAGAGAATAGAGAATAGAGAATAGTGAATAGAGAATAGAGAATAGAGAATATATATATATATATATATATATATATATATACATTCACATATATATATATATATATATATATATATATATATATATATATATATATATATATATATATATTCTACTTGAGGTGGTAAGGTGGTAATGCTTCCCTAATAAACCATCAATCCTCTTTAAAAAAAAAAAACATCATCAAGCATGAAAAGTTCTCTTCAATTTTTTGATAAGGAGAGCTCAAGAGAGTCTGAAATTGTTAATGTCTTCCTAGAAGTCAAAATCTACTAACTTGGACTTAAGGCATATTTGGTAAGTGGAGATTTTTCTTTGTTATTTCAAGTATAGCCAATTATCTGAAGCAAGTGTTATGATGAACACTAAATGTGAATCAACTTTTGTCATTTTTCTAAACAAGTATCTTTTTCTAAAGTAGTATAATTTCCAAATATATTCTAAGTACTGCATTCTAAGTGAATTCACCTGCCAAAAAGCCTATTTTTCACTATCATCAGAAATTTCTTTTGTAGCAGAGATAATTACAGAGTTCTGCAACTGCTCAACATGCAAATAATAAATCACCAGGGATATTCAATCTAATTAACACACCCACAACACAACTCCTATACCTAAGGCTCAGGAACATTTAGGAAAAACTGGAAAAGTTTAAAAGGCATAGGGCCAAGGTGTTTGCTGTTAGACATTCCTTCAATGTATGTGATGGAAGGAACTCTATGTAATTTTGGTCTTGAATATAAAGCAGCAGTACATTCATAAGTGTGATTAAATCTGTGACTAGCCTAATTTTCAGGAAAAGCATTTTTATAGATGTATGTGTAATGTACTTGTAGAGCTTTTTGAGCTAAAAAAATTATTTTCTCAGGCTGGCCTCGAACTCGTGAATCTTGTTCCTCTGCCTCCTTCAGCAAATCCTGCTAGCATGTGCCACCACAGGGAAAGGCCACCCAGAGACTCCCCCACATGGAGCTCCATCCTATATACAGACACTAAATGCAGAAACTATTGCAAATGCCAAGAAGTTTTTGCTGACAAGAGCCTGATATAGCTGTCTCCTGATAGGCTCATTCTGAGCCTGGCAAATAGAGAGACAAATGCTCACAGTCAACCATTGGACTGAGTATGGGAGTCACCAAAGGAGTTAGAGAAAGGATAGAAGGAGCTGAAGCGGTTTGCAACACATTGGAAGAACAACAATCACAACCAACCAAAACCCCCAGAGCTCCCAGGAACTAAACCACCAACCCAACACTACAAAAGGGGGAGGGGTCCCATGGCTCTAGACTCAGATGTATCAGAGGATGGCCATGTTGGACATAAATGGGAGGAGAGGCACTTGTTCCTGGGAAGGCACTATATAGAAGAAAGCCAGTGTGGTGAGGTTGAGAGTGGATAGGCAGGTGGGTGAGTCCCCTCATAGTAGCAGGGATAGGGGGTTTCTTGAGGGAAAATCTGGAAAGGTGGATTACATTTGAAATGTAAATAAATAAAATATCCAATAAAAATTAGAAAAATATTTTCTCAACTATTGAAGTTTAGCATATGGGAATTTGTAAGTATTACATAAACACTTATCTGATTATTTTAACAAAAATATTTGATTAAAGGAAACAGGTTAACTTAGTTCTATAGGTCATACTTTGCCCAAACCTGATTTGGTTTTAAAAGGACAAATTCAGAGAATATGAAGTTTGATCACCAAAATGAAGCAAAAATTCATATTACACTTAATCTTCTCTATCACATCTTCAAAATTATATATTTTAATAATTTTTGTTATTGTTTGGTTATATATTAACATAATTTGCTTGCATGATGTTTTTCATTAACCTATTAAACATATTTGAAAATGCGACAATTCTATTCAGAAAATATACTACTTAAGATAATTTACGGATTAGGGCAAACCAAATTTTAAGTGTTTTCTATGTGTTTAGAATTTAATTTTAATTCCATAATTTGCCATTTCCTGTCTCTGAGTAAATGATAAAAAGAGCCTATTTGCACCCCAACCATTTTATAGGGAAGCAATATACAGAGTTATCATCTTCTTTATTGATTGTGTGAATTATGTGAGTCACCACATATAAAAATACCCACAGTTTTTGTCTGGTATATTGTAAATTGTATGTAAATGTTATCTTATTGTGAATTGATCCTACTACTGTTTTCAGTACTGAATTTATTATGTGAGTTTATTATTAAACATTCTTAATTCCTTAAATGAAGGTCATATTCACAACATAAGAAAGGCGACAAATAAACAGATATAATAGGAAAGCAAACACCAATATCATCTCCAAGTGCTGTTCAGGCAATCTGATGCTTAATGTACTAGACACGGTGTTAGTGGTTTAATCACTAATCAAACATGTATTTGTATAGTGTATCATGATAATCTCTCAGAGTTATGAATTTTTAGATTTGATATAAATTGAATTATTTTAGGAGTGTAATAGAAGAAGCATTAAAGGTGATCGAAGCACTTTTTGATGTGGAAAGGTATTGATATATCATATAACATAAAACTTTCATAGAGACGGTTAAAAGTAGATACAAAAGTAGAATAAGAGATGTATGAAACTCAAGAATGTTATTTCTTTTTAACCATAATAGTTAGTACACACATACACTCTCTCTCTGTTTCTCTCTCTCTCTGTCTCTCTCACTGTCTCTCTCTCTCATAAACACACACATAATTTTATTTGGGATATGAATATATACACATAGGAAATATATAGAGAGAAAATAGAGAAGAGACAGATTGTTTGTAGTGATATACTATCATAATATGTTTGATAGAGTATTTTTCAATAGTTTTCTTGTTTCTTATTAGGTATTAATAGTCTATTACTATGTTTTATTAATAAATATACCCTTAACAGTTATTAATGTGCAGAAAAATGCTAGTATAGGTATAAGATTCTGTAGTGCTATGTTAAGATATTATTATTTATTAAAGCAGCCTTGTATTTGAGACTTTGCAACTTATTTACCAGTCTTTCTGTTACAAAATCACTTAAGTAATTAAGTTTGATAAAGGCGATTAAGTTCTTAGTTTGATTTTCATCTGGAAGTGCATGTGGTATAAAGGCAAAATATTCCTCTGTGACACAATTGAAGAAAATGCAAATTAGTCTTCCTTAGCTTGCTTATGCTCTTCCTTTTTAGCATACTTTTTCTAATTCTTTCATTTTTTACATCTTTTTTTGGAAATTTATTTATGTATGTATGCATGTACTATATATATATGTATATATGTATGTATGTATGTATGTATGTATTTGCACCCCAAATGTTGTACCACTCCCTTGTTCTCCCTCACATAGTCTTCTCCTTTTTTCACAGAGGGAGGTGCCTACTATATAACCTCCGACCCTGCTGCATCAAGTCTTGGCAGGATTAGGTTTATCCTCTCTCTATGAAGCCAGACATGGTAGCTTTCTCTGAGAGATATGGCTGTGTTCTCAGACCAACCCATGTATTCTCTTTGATTGGTAGCTCAGTCTCTGGGAGCTCTCAGGAGTCCAGGTTGGTTGACATTGTTGGTCTTCCTGTGGGGTTGTTCTCTCCTTAAAGGCCTTCAATGCTTCTAATTCTTCTACAGAGGTATGCAACCTCCATCCACTGTTTGTCTGTTATTATCTGAATTTGTCTCAGACAGTTGCTGGGTAGAGCCTCTCAGACGGGTGCTATGCTAGGTTCCTGTCTGCATGTAGAACAAAGTATCATAAATAATATGAAGAATTAGGGTGGGTCTCAAAATGGGCTAGTCACTGGTCAACCATTCTTTCAGTGTCTGCTCGGTCTTGTCCCTGCATATGTTTTATTCAGAACCAATTTGGGGTCAAAAGGTTTGCAGGGATTGGTGTCCCCAAACCTTCCCTAGGAGTTCTATCTTGCTTCTGAAAGTGGTGTTTTTATAACTGAAGTTTTTCTATTAACGTTTCTATTCAGTTTTTCTGGTTTTATATTGAGATCTTTTATCCACTTGGAATTGAGTTTTATGCATGGTGGTAAATCTTGACCTATTTGCTTTCTTGTACATGCAAAAATACACTTAGACCAGCACCCTTTGTGGAAGCTTTCCCTTTTCATAAGAATTGTTTTGGCTTCCTTGTCAAAAATTAATGTCCATAGCTATGTGGATTTATTTCTGGATCTACAAGTCGATTCCATTGATCCAACTTTCTGCTTCAATGCAGTTTTTATTACTATTGCTGTGTAGTATAGCTTTAGGTCAGAAATAGTGATACTTCCCAAATTTATTTTACTGATCAGGATCATTTAAGCTATCCTGTATTTTTGCTTGTTTGTTTGTTTTGTTTTTCCATAAAAAGTTCAGAGATGTTATTTAAAGATGTTGGAAGACTTTTGTTGGAATTTTGGAGGGGGATTACTTTGAATCTGTATATTGCTTTTGGCAAGATGTACATTTTCAGTACATTAATCCTACTTATCAAAGGAGGATCATTCCATCTTCTCATATTTCCTAAATTTCTCTCTTTAGGGGCTTTAAGTTCTTGTCAGATGAACCTTTCACTTGCTTACTTAGGGTTACATCAAGGTGTTTTATGTTATTTGTGGATATTCTGAAGGGTATTGTTTTCCCTCACTTCTTTCTCAGCCCATTTGTCATTTGTGTAGAGGAGGCCTAATAATTTCTTTGAATTAATTTCGTATTCATCAAATTTACGGAAGGTGTTTATTAGCTACAGAATTTCTCTGGTAGTATTTTGGAGACACTTTTGTATACTATCATATCTGACAATACTGTGATACTTTGACTTCTTTTTCAATTGTTTCCCTGTGACCTCCATTATTTTTCTGAATCTTTTATACAGAAATTTAAGTAGTATGTTGGGAGAGTGGACAGTCTTGTCTTGTTCAAGATTTTAGTTGAAATGCTTTAAGTTCCTTTTCATTTAATTTGATATTGGCTATTAGCTTGCTGTGTATTCCCTTTATTGTGTTTAGATATTAGCCTTGTATACCTAATCTCTTCAAGACTTTTATTATGAAGGGGTGCTGAACATTGTCAATTGTTTTTGTCTAGTGAGACAAGCACGTGGATTTCTTCTATCAGTTTGTTTATATGGTGGATCATATTGATAGGTTTTCATATATTGAAACATCCCTATATCCCTAGACTGAAGCCTAGGTGCTCATGATGGATTATGTCTTTTATGTGATTTTTGGGTTTGGCTTTTGATTATTTTACTGAGTATTTTCAGTGTTCACTAAAAAATGGAAAGGGGATAATATTTGAAATATAAACAAATAAAATATCAAATAAAAATAAATAAATGAACAAATAGTGAGAAACACTAGGTCAAAGTTTTCTTTCTATGGGTAAATGGAAAGGCATTGTTTGAATTAGTTGTTTTCATGGGATATCTTGGATTCTCCATCTACAGTATGGCGATTGAAAGGTTTGTTTTCTTTCATAGTATGGGCTGACATCTGTGGTCTTGTAGAATCTAAAATACCTCTTCCAAGGACCTTTTAGCTTGTAGAGACTCAGATGAGAAATCAGGTGTAATATTGATAGGTCTGACTTTGTAGGTTCTTTGCCCCTTTTCCCTTGATGCTTTTAAAATCCTTTCTGTGTTCTGTAAATTCTTTGGTCCAGCCTCGACATGAGTCAGGGGTTGTAAAGTGTGGGGCTGCATACCTGTAGAGGACATCTGACATGGGGAGTTTGTCCTTGGTCCTATCTGGTAGCTGTAAATGCTGAGAGGCCTGTTCCATTGCTCCAGCATGGCAGATTTGGATGGAAAGAAAGACAGGTCATGATTTTAAAGCTCTATTATAAAAGCATAAAGTGAGAGAGGGGAGGTAGGGAGGTAGAAGCCAGATATGGCCACTTGGAAAGAGGGGGAAGAGAATGGAGAAAGAGAAAGGTAAGAGAAGAGAGCAAGAGAGAAGAGAAACAAAGAGGCCAAGAATCCCCTTTTAGAGTGGGCCAGGATACCTGGTTTTTGCCAGATAACTGTGAGGTGAGGCATACCTGGTTGTAGCCAGGTAACTGTGGGGGCGAAGTACAGCTAGAATGCCAGAAGCATGGGGCAGGAATTGCCCTACATGACTAATGGTCACAAGGTTATATAAGACAGTCAAGGACTAGGGATACCTTATAGGCAAATAAGAAAAGATAATTGAAATGCAAGCTGACAGGCTGTTCTTACAGTGAGAACTCCTGTACTCAGGAGTCATAGTGCTCTACAGATATGAATTGGCCTCAGGCTTCTATTGAAATCATACAAGGAAGTTGAGTTATGAAATCCTTAGGGGGGTAGGTAAATGCTTCTCTATTTTTCTCTGTCAACATTTTCTTGTGATTAAAAGTAGTACAGATTTAGAACAGAAAAAAGAAACTATAAAACCTCAAATATAAGAATTTTACAGCAAGCACTTTTTTTTTATATGTCTCCTGACCAACTGTCTCTGGTGAGGTTGAGGGCAGCAGTATTGAGCTTACAAAGTCAATGTATTTCAGACATGTGTGAAACAGTATAGTTTCATAAAAGGGCAAACATAATATCATACTGCTTACCCTGAAGTCTTTGTAATTCTTCTTGGGCCTGACTTGTACACCATCTATTTAATTCTTCTCACTGTTCTCATTTTCTACATTTTAAATTTTTTAGAGATATTTAATTCACTTTTTTATGGGAATACAGTCCTTTGGCAATATAGTTCAAGGTGATCTTCAAAACAAACCAAAGGGCTTGTTTCTTCACCAATATCTCTTCCTAGTACTGTGTCCCATACACTAATCCCACAAGATCTCTAATCCAGGTCAAAAATGCAGAACCCCAACTGTCTGTCTATGAAAACCTTATTTAAACTGGTTGGAGAATTCCTAGGGGTCATACACCTTCATCACTGAACCCAAGGAGCCCATGGCTGACTTTTTAGGAAATATATATATATATATATATATATATATATATATATATATATATATATATATATATATATATATTATTCCATTCTCAGTTTTGTAATAAAAATGTCCTCTTTTTAATATACAGAATTGAGACTAAGACTGGTGGAACAGTTTCAGGTTTACTCATCTCTGCAGCTATTTCCAATTTACTTTCTCTTTCACCTCAAGCAACTAACCATAACGTATCAACCATTCCAAAGATTTTGTAGCTATCACCTTATCCAATTTTACAAATTTTTCCAAATTCATAGAACTTCTTCTACAGTTATATTTCTTTTGAATTAATGAACAGCATTCACTTTAATTTTATTGGTAGCATCTAGTTCCTGGTTATCAAATGGTATCAAATGGTATAAGTCTTGTCAGGTCAGAAACTACAGGTTTAATCAAGGAAGGAGGAAAGAGAAGGGATAGAGGAGAATGATACATACTAAGAATAGTTGCAGAAATGACATCACAAGGTACTTAACCAAAGAAACAGGCCTTGGTACCTCTCAGTACTCATACTTGGGTCCAAAAGAGTTACTTCTTTCTGTCATTCAATACAATCTTCCATAACACCCAGATTAGCAACATACTTTTGAACCATGAGGAAAATACTTTTTATTTTTAAACTTAGGCATTAACTGCCTACACGTGGTCTATTAAAGCAACAGAAAATGACCTAAAATAATGTTTTATTGAGTTATGAGTATTGTGCTAAGAGCTCACATAAGAAGACATCATCTAAAGTTCATGAGGCAGTTGTGTTTAATCAATGGGACATTAGCAAATGGTACCTGCTTACAGCAGCTGTGTCACTATTTGAACATTTTTCAAGGGTGTTTATATTCTTTTACTGTCTAATTCCCAAACATAGTAAATTTAGTCCATAATACTCTTGTGTCATGACATTTGGCTCATCACAATGGGAAAAACAAAGGAACCAGCTGAAGATTAGTTGGAATTCCTGAAACCATGAGTGTATGTGATTCTATCCTTTCTTAAGTTATTAATTTCCAATATTTATCATTATAGCAAAAACTTGACTAATGTAGATTGAAAGCTACTAGTTTCACTTTTAGACAACCATTAGATGATGTAGAATGTAACAAAAACAATCAAAAAACCTAAAAATACAAAAACAAACTAACAAAAACCTTAGCCACAATTTCCTTAACTTGTAATAGATTTTCCCTAACACTGTATATAATATATAGTGAGAACATGACTTAGTAAGTAGCCCTAGCAGTTGAGAAAAAAGATGACACAATGATTTATCTTTACTTCAGTAATAAAATGTAGCTCTGAACTACTCTATTACAGTCTAGAATGTGAATACATGATAGAGTGATTTCTCAATGATGTGAAAAAGTAGTCACAGTTCAGGAGTGCCTAAGTATCTGAGAGTGAGGAAATAACTGTAGAGAATGCATATAAAATAAGTACTCAGTAGCCAAGACATTATGTGCACTGGATAGTTTAGACTCACAAGGTCTAAAATAAAGAAACTGTATATTGCTTTTAGAACAAGAGAATAGCCTCACATTTCTATGTAGTTTTGCCGTTAGATTAATTAGATGAAGGAGACTTGTTGAACTCCCCTAGACACTGTGATAAGACAGAGAAACCAGCACATTGATAATGGAGTAAGAAGTACTTTGTAGAATGAAAATTAGAAATTATATTTTCTCTTTATAATTTTTTTGTAAAGAAAGCCAAATAGTAAAGATATTTGATTCAGCAGTCACATACTCTTTTTTCAAACCTTAATCAATGAGAAAATATAATCTCATCCATGAACTATGCAAAGTCATCTGCTCAATTTTGCCATCTGGTCCTTGTTTAGCAGCCCACATTTTGGGATAAAAGCTGTACTCAATGTATTATGGGAAAAATACTTTTACAAAGAACAAATTCTACCACTGAACACAAAATCCCCCTTTTAGCTGTTTATTTTAACAAGTCAACATTTTATTTATCACATGTGAATTTGTTTTATAACCTACTTTAATATATTATTCACAATTTTGGACATAAGTTATAAAAATTCATATAAATGAAACTATATATAACCAATTCATATTCAAAAAGAAATAAGGAACCAGTATAAACAGATGTCCAACTTAACCAGATGTTGAAATTAGCAAAAAGGAATTTTAAATATCTGTTATAAATATATCCAAAGACAAGAACAAGAATGAACATATTGAGTGAACATACGGGAAAACTCTGCAGAGAAATAAAATCTATTTTTAAAGAACCAAATTGAAATATGAGAAGAAGAAGAAAAAAATGAAGGGAACTCCTCACTGGATTACTTTTGTATCATATGAAGATATCAGAGTAAATGACGTGTGATCAAGAAAGCAAATCTCTACATATTATCTGATGGGAAAAACAGAGGATATCAACTAAATTATAAGAGGCAAGAATTCTCCAGGAAGTAGAATTTTTTAAAATTGAAATATCCTAAGAAAACACTGTGGGACCAGCATATATCAAATGAACTCAGAAATGTAAATACGCTCAAATGTACTTCAGAAAAAAAAAATCAGCATTGGAAGGCATGAGCCTAAATAGACCTCAAATGACATGTATAAAGGGAAAACAAATAAAAAATATCAAAGTTAAGTTAAAAAATAAGACTTCAGCTCTTGAAATCTGTCAATGAAGAGTAACTTACATGACAGAAAACAATGCCAATGATGGAAGTTCAAAATGCAAAACATTCACGATACAAAGAAATAAAGTGAAACTGTACTCTAGAGTTTTAAATAAGCGACCGTTTAAACTTATATAAACTACAATTATTAGTCAAGAATTCAATAAAACAATCTCTACTGTCCACACACTGCAAATGTAGACCTCTAAATTTAAAAAAAAATTCAAGGAGATGATGTTTAGAAGACAGAAGTCAGCCAAGCATATGAAAATAGATACCTTGATTCTTACTATATGCTATCTCTGTATCTCTTGCTATCTCTACTTTCTAACAAGTCAGATAAGATAAAAATCAATAATATACTTTTTCATTGATTAAAATTGAATATTGAGACAAAATACAAAAGATCTACTCAAGGACCTTTAGAAATAATCAACTAGCAATTGCTTGGGCATGAGACTTAAATATTAAAGAAGTACATTTTCTTTATAGTCTGTCATTTATTTGAATAGTATCCTTGAGCTGAAAAGAGAATAGTCAAGCAAAAATGAGTGGAAGTGGTAGGGTCTTGTGTTCCTCATTAAAATCCAGGGTGTATAATAAAGTATTAACAGAACTAATTGTGGGTTTATTCATAATAGCAGAGATTGGAAACAGCACTTATGTCCCTCAATTCAAGAATAGAACCAAAATGGAGTGACATTACTCAGCTATTAATAACATGACATCATGAAACTTGGATGCAAATGAATCCAACTAGATATAAAATACTTCTCTGTGGAGATGCACACTCAGACTAGCAGGAGAATAATAACAATGCAATTCTTTCCCAGGAGGCTTCAGTTTCTCTTTGAAAATTTAAATTAACACAAAGTTGCAAACCTTGAGTTAAAAAAAATCACTGAATAAACCTTAATTTTTAAAAAGTCTGTTCAAAAAAATTTTTTTAATCTAGGACATTTTACAAATCCTTAACTATTTTTTAACCTGGAAAGAATATCTCCTAGAATTAACTTAATTGCACTTTAAACATACTTGAATTTGCTCACCCTGCTTGTCCAAATAATCATGAATTTCCTCCATGAAACTTGAACTGCTTTTAGATAAATAAACTACACTTATTAAAAGTCACATGCAGTAACAAATGGCATTGCTATGCAAGGCTAGCAGTAAACATTAATTTTGGCTCACAAAATACAGGCCTGCAATCTGATAACTTCTGGATGGGACCTGATTCTGACCAGATTATGGCTGAAGAAGTTTAATCAAAACTCAATCCAGGCTAGACTGTAGGCCTATTCTTCATTCTATTACTGTTTAGTCTCATCAACTGCATCATAAATATTCAAGGAAAGGCTGGTAACAATGCATATATATATATATATATATATATATATATATATACACACACACACACACACACACACACACACACACACACACACATCCATATATGCATGATTTAAAGCTCCCTTGTAAAGAAGGTTTGCTACCAAATTTGAAGCCCACTTTTTCTAAATGGAGAACATTTTCTCAGAATCAAAGAGACATAGACCCACTGTCTACACAAAGAAAGAAAGAGTAGCTGGTGCCTTCTCAAGTAATTTCAGAGACATAGTCAACATGTGTTCAAATTCTGTCTCCCGACCCCCAATTCTTCTGTTTTCCTGTGATCTATCCCACAGGTGGTCGCATGGTTTGCTTCTGCCATTTCAGTTCCACTTGACCAAATGGCACAGCATCAACACTGGAAGCTTTTCACTGAATACATTTCCTCTACATATATTTCACTTTTTAAAGTGACCTGGGAAAATATTTGGCTTCCTTCTTATGCTTTTAAAATGAATGCAATTAGTAGCAGTATTTATATTTTAAAGTTTATAAAGGAAAGACATTCAGAACTAAGGACAGGAACAGATCTAATTCCCTGTTTGTTACTATGGCAGTGCAAGTTATGTAATCTTGTGTAGTATTTCTTGTACAAAATGTAGATAATAACCCACCTCACAGATGTGTGTGAGAAGCCATTTGAAAGCTCTTACGTAGGTGCTTATAGTCCCATCTTCAATGTTAATCTTTCCTTTTTTACTAATACCTTTGATAATGGTAGAATGAGTATCTTGTTTTTAGATGTTGTATGTAACAAGGGCATAGTGCTGAGAATGTTTAAGACACAGTTTCACAAATCATAGTGTTCTTACCATAAGACACTTGAAAGTTTCTTGAAAACCTCAAATGCTTAAGTATCAAATCTGTCTTTTATTTTAATAAATATTGTTATTCAAGTGTTAAACAAAGAAATAAATACTTAGTGAAGTAGCTCATATCAAGAAAGACAAATATGATATATATTCACTTATAAGTAATTATTAGCTGTTAAATAAATGATAATCAAGCTAAAATTCTCAAATGAGAATGGTTAGGTTAAGATGAGTATTTTAAAAGTGACGTGTGGATCTCCCTGAAAAAGGGAAATAGAACAAATTTTATAGGTGACTGAGAGTGAAAGTGGGTCAGACCAGCAGATGTGGTGGGGAAGGATGGAGCAAGAGTGCAGGAAGAGAAAGCTGGAATTGAAGAGTATTGGGGAAGCAGCATGGAAATCCAGTATTATGGAAATTTCTTGGGATCTATGAAGGTGACCTTAGTGAGGACTCATTATAATGGGTGATACAAACCTTGAACTGGCCATCTTCTGTAGTCACTCAAGCCTTCCAGATGTGGGAGGTGGTTTCATTCCATAGAGTTGTTGGCAAAATTGGACTGCAGAGATCTCTAAACAATGCAGACCAATGCTTAGATGGAAGATTACTCTCCAAAAACTAACAGTCATGTTCCCATTGCTAGGACAACATCCATACAGTTCATTGAATGGAGAGAGGTTGAACTGGTGCTTTCATGGATTCTTCACTGCTACATTCTAATATCTTCTACTCATAAGAAGGTTCTGTGTAAGCTACAGAAAGAGAATTTTGAATATCTCCTCAGCCACAAACCCTTGACTTATAATCTGTCTTACCTGTAAGATGTGCTGAGGCACAAAATTTGTTGGAGTGGCCAATGTATGTTGAATTTACTTGAGTTCCATTCCAGAAGAGGAAGCCTGTAGTCTTAGATATTTTAAAACCTACTTTAATTATAGTTGTTTAATACACAACCTCCCTCCCAGCCCACCACCCATCAGCAGTAGGGGAAAAGAAAGGTCAATAGAAAATGGAAGCTGTGGACCTGGTTAGAAATAATACTTTGGGGTTATTCCAAACTACATTGTCTACACTCCAGTCCATTAGCAAGACATCAAAACTTAATGAAAGAGCAAAGCAAAATTTCTGGGTACCACTGATTAACAAGAGTCCAGGAAATAGACATGAATCACCAGAATTTCTTTGCCGTGATTCTCTCTATGAAGTCATGACAAGTAAAGAACAGAAAAAAAATAAGGTGAACCAAGGCAAGTGAGTTGTCACTGAATGCCATCAAAGAGTTTCAGGACAAATTAAGGCAAGAGTTGTTTATAAAGAACAGCCTCAGCAAAGCTTAACAAAGACCTGCAAAGTGCAGAAAGAAGAAAGAATGCAAGAGCATTGTCTGCAATCTATTGGGTTATACTTATCTTCTTTCCAACATCATGTGTTCTCGAAAGTATCTGTCTCAGAAAATTATCACATGCCTTTTCATTAGGAGGCTTCCAGAGGAAAAAAGCCTGTTCTCAGCTAAGCATCTTCTCATATATCTGCTTCAGGAAGACATTATCTCATAGGACAGTCTTCAGAAGAATATCATATTACATGACAAAGTCTTCAACTAATCCAGAAATTCACATTTCAGGAGCTTTGCATTGCCCAGCAAGTCTAACAAGAAACCTGAGACTGTATAGCCCAAAGACACAAGGTAGAACCAAAAAAAGTGTTAAAAATATTTTTAATTATATTCGGGTATATTTGTAGATTGAAGTATTATCCATCAGTTATCAGAGAGACTTCCACTAACAAGAGCAGATATTTGCAATTATACGTTATGAGAGAGTATAAATTAGAGGTCTCCATCAGGTCCCTCCTTTGGAGATACCAGAATTCAAAGAAGAAGGGGAGAAAAAGTATAAAAGGGAGAGAGGGTGAACAACACTAGGAGAATGTGGCCCACTGAATCAATTAATTAAGTGATATATGGTCTCATAGAGAATGAAGTGACAAGCAATTGATTTCCATGGGTGTACACTAGCTTTCTTGTATATAGCTTTTTAGTTTGTTTGGAGTTTTTGTGAAACAACTAGGAGTATGTAGATTTGTTCATCTTTAACACTTTTGCCAGCTCTTGAGATCATTTTTCTCCTTTTGGGTTGCCTTGTTCAGTCTTGATATGAGTGAGGGTTTTCAGCCTCTCTTATTGTATCCTGTTTTGCTGTGTTTGGCTGTATATCTTTTATAGGTCTTCTCTTTTTTTTGAAGGGAATATAAAGAGAAAGTGGTAGAGGGGAGGTAGGAATTGTAGAGAATGGGTAAAGTGTGTTTGGGATGTATTGTATGAAAGAAGAATCTATTTTCAACAAAAAATTAAGAAAGAAAAAAGAAAGAAAGAAAGAAAGAAAGAAAGGAAGGAAGGAAGGAAGGAAGGAAGGAAGGAAGGAAGGAAGGAAGGAAGGGGAAGAAAGGAAGGAACAAAGAAAGAAAAAGGAAGGGAGGAATGAAGGAAGGCAGGAGAAAGAAGAAAGGAAAGAAAGATGAAAGGAATCATTTGACACATAGATCTCATTATGAAATTGAAAAATATAAATAATAAATTTGACAGGCAGGATCTTCAGGTGTCTGCTTCGGGATCTGAACAGCCTGGGCCATGGCACTCTGTTTCCAGGAAGTACAAGAGGCTTGTTGTGCACCCGGAGGCAGGCTGGGAGGACACAGCATGCTCCAGTGGGTCCAGTCCCACAGAGCTTAGGTTCCAGGACTGAGGCCTTTGGCAGGAGCCTTCAGATCTCCACTTCGCGATCCAGAACAGCCTGGGCTACAACAGCACATCTCCAGGCCCTGCAAGAGGCCAGAGGGCCACCCAGGAGGTCGGCTGGAAGGAGTCAGTGTGCTCTGGTGTGTCCAGCAGGCCCCCGGCTGGAGCCTTCAGGTCTCTGCTTCGGGATCTGAACAGCCTGAGCCACAGCACCCTGTCTCCAGGTAGTGCAGGAGGTCAGCAGTGCACCAGAGGCCAGCTGGGAAGAGGCAGCTTGCACTGGTGAGTCCTGCATTGACAACAAGACCAACTAACACCAGTGAGAACTAGATGGCAAAGGCAAACACAGGAACGTTACTAACAGAAATCAAGGTAATATGGCAGCATCTGAACCCAATTCTCCTTTAACAGCATGTCCTGGATACCCCATCACACCAGAAAACCAAGATTTGGATTTAAAATCACTGGTCACGATGCTGGTAGAGGAACACATGAAGAACATACTTAAAGAAATTCTGGAGAAAATGGATCAAAAGTTTGAAGCCCTTACAAGGGAAACACAAAACCACTGAAAGAAATTCAGGAGAATACAAAAGCCAATAAGGAAGAAACACAAAAAAATAACTTAAAGAAATACAGGAGAACTTTGGTCAACAGGCTGAGGTCATGAAAGAGGAAACAAAAAATCTCTTAAAAAATTACAGGAAAACACAAACAAGCCAGTGAGGGAGCTAAGCAAAACCATCCAGGATCTAAAATCAGAAGTAGAAACAACTAAGAAAGCACAAAGGGAGACAACTTTGGAGATAGAAAACCTTGAGAAAAAAATCAGGGGACATAGAAGCAAATATTAGCAAGAGAATACAAGAGATAGAAGAAAGAATCTCACATGCTGAAGATACCATAGAAACCATGGACTCAACAGTTAAAGAAAATGCAAAATGCAAAAAGCTTGTAACCCAAAACAGCCAGGAAATCCAGGACACAATGAGAAGACTAAACCTAAGGATTATAGGCATAGATGAGAGTGAAGATTTACAACTTAAAGGGCCAGTAAATATCTTTAACAAAATTATGGAAGAAAACTTCCCTAACCTAAAGAGAGAGATGCCCATGAATATACAAGAAGCCTACAGAACTCCAAACAGACTGCACCAGAACAGAAATACCTCCTGTCACATAATAATCAAAACCCCAAATGTACTAAGCAAAGAAAGAATATTAAAGGCAGTAAGAGAAAAAGGCCAAGTAACATATAAAGGAAGATCTATCAGAATCACACCAGACTTTTCACCTGAAACTATGAAAGCTAGAAGATCCTGGGCAGATCTCATGCAGACTCTAAGAGAAAACAAATGCCAGCCAAACTACAATATCCAGCAAAACTCTCAATCACCATAGATGGAGAAACTAAGATATTCCATGACAAAACCAAGTTTACCCAATATCTTACCACAAACCCAGCCCTACAAAGGATAATAGGAGGAAAACACCAATACGAGAAGGGAAACTTCACCCTGGAAATAGTAACATTCTTTCATCAAAACCAAAAGAAGATAATCAAATTTAAAAAATAACATCAAAAATAACAGGAAGTAATAATCACTATTCCTTAATATCTCCTAACACCAATGGGCTCAGTGCCCCAATAAAAAGACATAGACTAACTGACTGGATACGTAAACAGGACCCTACATTTTGCTGTATACAGGAACTAACCTCAGTGTCAAAGACAAAATCTACCTTAGAGTAAAAGGCTGGGAAACAATTCTACAAGCAAATGGTCTCAGGAATGAAGCAGGAGTTGCCATTCTAATATCAGATAAAATTGGCTTTCAACCTAATATCATCAACAGAGTCATGGAAGGTCATTTCTTGCTGGTCAAAGGAAAAATCCAACAAGAAAAACTCTCAATCCTGAACATCTATGCTCCAAATACAAGGGCACTCTCATTCATAAAGGCAACTTTACTAAAGCTCAAAGTACACATGGCACCTAACACAATAATTGTGGGAGACTTCAACACTGAACTTACATTCAATGGACCGATCAGGAAAACAGAAACTTAACAGGGACACAGTGAAACTAATTGAAGCTTTGGACCAATTACATTTAACACACACACACACACACACACACACACACACACACACACACACACACACACACATATATATATATATATATATATATATATATATATATATATATATATATAACATTTTATCCTAAAGCCAAAGAATATACCACCTCATGGTACCTTCTCCAAAATCGATCATATAATTGGTCACAAGACTGACCTCAACAAATATAAGATGATCAAAATAAACCCATGCCTCCTATCAGATCACTATGGAGTAAATGTGGTATTCAATAGCAACAAAAACAACAGAAAAGCCACATACATATGGAAACTGAAGAATATTCTACTCAATGATACTTTGGTCAAGGAAGAAATAAAGAAAGAAATTAAAGACTTTTTGAATTTAATGAAAATGAAGACACAACATACCCAAATCTATGGGACACAATGAAAGCAGTGCTAAGAGGAAAACTCATAGCCCTGAGTGCCTCCAAAAAGAAAATGGAGAGAGCATACACTAACAGCTTAAAGACACACCTGAAAACCTTGGAACAAAAAGAAGCTATTTCACAAAGGAGGAGTAGAAGGCAGGAAATCATCAAACTCAGGTCTGAAATCAATCAAGTAGAAACAAAGAGAACCATACAAAGACTCAACAAAACCAGAGGCCGGTTCTTTGAGAAATTCAACAAGATAGATAAACCCATAGCCAGACTAACCAAAGAGCACAGAGACATTATAGAGATTAACAAACTTAGAAATGAAAAGGGAGATATAACAACAGAAACTGAAGTAATTCAAAAAAGCATTAGATCCTACTACAAAAGCCTATACTCAACAAAACTGGAGAATCTGGAGGAAATGGACAGTTTCCTAGACAGATATCAGACACCAAAACTAAATCAGGATCAAATAGATCATCTAAGCAGTCCCATAACACCTGAAAAAATAAAAAGGGTCATAGAAAGTCTCCCAACCAAAAAAAAACACAGGACCAGATGGCTTCAGTGCAGAACCCTATTAGACCTTCATAAAAGACCTAACACCAATACTTTTCAAACTATTCCACAAAATAGAAACAGAAGGAACTCTACCCAACACCATCAAAAGCTCAAAATGGCAACCAACAAATTGGGAAAAGATCTTCACCAATCCTACATCCCATAGTGGGCTAGTATCCAATATATATAAATAACGCAAGAAGTTAGACCCCAGGTAACCAAATAACCGTTTTAAAAAATGGGGTGCAGATCTAAACAAAGAATTTTCACCTGAAGAAATTCGGATGGCCGAGAAGCACCATAAGCAATGCTCAACATCATTACCCATTAAGGAAATGAAAATCAAAACAAACCTGAGATTTCACCTCATACCAGTCAGAATGGCTAAGGTTAAAAACTCAGGAGACAGCAGGTGTTGGGGAGGATGTGGAGAAAGAGGAACACTCCTTCACTGCTGGTGGGATTATAATATGGTACAACCACTATGGAAATCAGTCTGGCGGTTCCTAAGAAAACTGGACATGACCCATACAGAGCAACCTGCTATACCTCTCCTGGGCATATACCCAGAAAATTTCCCAGCCTGCAATAAGGAAACATGCTCCTCTATGTTCATAGCAGCCTTATTTATAATAGCCAGAAGCTGGAAAGAACCCAGATATCCCTCAATGTAGGAATGGATACAGAAAATGTGATATACATACACAATGGAGTACTATTCAGCAATTAAAAACAATGAATTCATGAATGTTTTAGGCAAATGGATGGAACTGGAAAATATCATCCTAAGCAAGGTAATGCAATCACAAAAGAATACACATGGAATGCAATCATTGATAAGTGGATATTAATTAGCCCTGTAGCTCTGAATACTGATGATACAATTAGCATATCAAATGATTCCCATGAAGAAGGAAGAAGAGGGCCCTAATCCTGGAAAGGCTTGATCCAGTATTGTAGGGGAGTCCCAGGACAGATAAAAGGGAGGGGAAAGATAGGAGAATGGATGGAGAGAAGAGGATTTATGGGACATATGGGGAAGGGGGAACTGGGAAAGGGGAAAGCTTTTGGGTTGTAAACAAAGAATATAGAAAATTATATATATAAACAGGATCAAATAAACCATCTAAATATTCCCATAAGTCCTAAAGAAATATAAGTACTTGTTAGTAGCCTTCTACCAAACACACACACACACACACAACCTGGCACTAGATGTGTTTAGCAGGGAATTCTATCAGATCTTCAAAGAAAATATAATATTAATACTCTTCAAATTATTCCACGAAATAGAAATTCAAAAACACTACCCAACTCATTTTATTAAGCTACAATAATATTTAAACCTAAACCATACAAAGACCAAACAAGAAAGGAGAACTTCATACCAATCATTGTCATGAACATTGATGCAAATTTACTCAACAAAATTCTGGCATACTGAATCCAAGAATGCATCAAAACTATAATTCACCATGCTCAGGTAGGCTTCATCCCAGGGATGCAGGGATGGTTCAATATACAGAAATCCATCAATGTAATCCACTAGAAAACAAACTATTGGGAAAAAAAAACCACATGGGTATTTCCTTAGATGCTGAAAAGGCTTTTGACAATATCCGGCACTGCTTCATGATAAAAGTCTTAAAGAGATTAGAGTGTCCAAGGCCCATATATAAATATAGTGAAAGTAATATACTGCAAACCAGTAGCCAACATCAAATTAATTGGAGAGAAACTTGAAGCAATCCCACTAAAATCGGGGACCAAGCAAGACTTCCCACTCTCTCCCTATCTATTATTATATATAGTACTTGAAGTCCTAGCCAGAGCAATCAAACAAAAGGAGGACAAAGGTATACAAATTTGAAAGGAAGAAGTAAAAATATCACTATTTGCAGATGATATGATCTTATACTTAAGCAACCCCAAAACATCCACCAGAGAACTGCTAACCCTGATAAACAACTTCAGCAAAGTTGATGGATATAAAATTAACTCAAACAAATTAGTAGCCTTCCTTTATTCAAAGGATAAACAAGCTGAGGAAGAAATTAGAGAAATGACACCTTTCACAACAGTACCAAATATTTCATATCTTGGTGTGACTCTAATGAAGCAAGAGAAAGATCTGTATGACAAGAACTTCAGTTCTCTGAAGAAAGAAATCAAAGATCTCAGAAGATGGAAAGATCCCCCATGTTCATGGATTGACAGAATTAATATAGTAAAAATGGCCATCTTGCTGAAAGCAATCTACATATTCAAAGCAATCCCCACTAAATTCCCAAATCAATTCTTCACAGATCTAGAAAAAGCAATTATCAAATTCATCTGGAATAACAAATAACCCAGGATAGCAAAAACTATTCTCCACAACACAAGGTCTTTTGGGGAAATCACCATCCCTGACCTCAAGCTCTACTACAGAGCTACAGTGTTAAAAATTGTTTGGTATTGGTATGAAGACAGGCAGGAAGATCAATGAAATAGAATTGAAGACACAGAAAGGAAACTACACATATATGGTCACTTGATATTTGACAAAGGAGCTAAAGACATACAGTGGAAAAAAGACAAAAAAGCATTTCTAACAAATGGTACTGGATCAACTGAAAGTCAGTATGCAGAAAAAATGCAAATTGACCCATTCTTTTTCTCGTTTTTTCCTTTTTAAAAAAATTTATTGAATATCATCTTAATTTACATTTCAAATGGTAAAATCTTTCCTGTTTCCCCCCTCCTCAAAGAACCCCAACCACTCCTCCTACCCCCTCCCTCTATGTATATGCCCCTCAACCTGACCCACTTCCACCCCTCCCCCCTATTACCTTATTGGGGCATCTATTGAACCTTCTCCTGACCAAAGACCACTCCTCCCACTGATGCCCAAGAAGGCATTCCTCTGCCACATTTTTGACTAGAAGCATGTGTACCCTTTGGTTGATGGGTTAGTCCCTGGGATACCTGGGGCATCTGGGTGGCCAAAACCATTGCTCTTCCAATGGGCACTTAAACCCCTTCAGCTCCTCTGGACCACCCTTCAGCTCTTGCATTGAGGGCCCCATGTCCAGAACAATGGTTGGCTGCTAGCATCTGCTCCTGTATTTGTAAGGCTCTGGCAAAGCTTCTCCAGAGACTACCATGGCATGTTCCATTTAGTATGCACTTTTTGTAGTCCATAGTAGTATCAAGATTTGGTGACTGTTTATAGGATGAATCTGCAGAAAGTACAGTCTCTGGGTGACCTTTACTTCAGACTCTGCTCCACACTTTGTCTCCTTTATTGCTCCTGTGTCTATTTTGTTCCCATTCTCAGAGGAACCAAAGAACCCTCAATTAAGTCCTCCCTCTTCTTGAGCTTCCTGTGCTGGGTGAATTGTAATTTGTTTGAGCTTTTGACCTAACATCCACTTATCTGTGAGTGCATACCATGTGTGTTCTTTTCAGATTGGGTTACCTCACTCAGGATGATACTTTTTAGTTTCATACATTTGCCTAAGGATGTCATGAATTCATCATTTTAAATAGCTGAATAGTACTCCATTGTGTATATATACCACAGTTTCTGTATCCATTCCTCTGTTGAAGGAAATCTGTTGTAAGGACAGCCTGTGGCCATTATAAATAATGCAGCTATGAACATAGTGGAACATGTGTCCCTATTACATGTAGGAGCATCTTCTGGGTATATACTAAGGAGTGGTATACCTGGGTACTCAGGTAGTACTATCTCTAGTTTGCTGAGGAGTTGCCAAACTGATTTCCAGTATGGTTTTACCAGCTTGAAATCCCACCAACAATAGAGAATTATCCTTCTTTCCTCACATCTTCTTCAGCATCTGCTGTTCCCTGACATTTTCATCTTAGCCATTTTGTCCAGTGAGAGGTGGAATCTCAGTGTTGTTTTGATTTACATTTAACTGATAACTAAGGATGATAAATATTTCTTTAGGTGCTTTAGAGCCATTCAAGTTTCCTCAGTTGACAATTCCCTGTTTAGCTCTGTACTCCATTTTTAAATAGGGTTATTTGACTCTTTGGAGATTAACTTCTTGAGTTCTTTGTATACATTAGATATTAGCCCTCTATTGGATGTAGGATTAGTAAAGATCTTTTCCCAGTTTGTTGATTGCTGTTTTGTCCTATTGATTGTGTCCTTTGGCTTACAGAATCTTTGCAATCTGATTTCCAGAGTGACTGCACTAGCTTACAATCCCATCAGAAATAGAGGAGTGTTCCTCTTTCTTCACTACCTCTCCAGCACCTCCTGTCTCCTGAGTTTTGATCTTAGCCATTCTGACTGGTGTGAGGTGAAATCTCAGGGTTCTTTTGATTTGCATTTTGCTGATGACTAAGGATGTTGAACATTTCTTCAGCCATTCGATATTCCTCAGGTGAAAATTCATTGTTTAGCTCAGTACCCCAATTTTTAATAAGGTTACTTGGTTCTCTGGAGTATGACTTATTGAGTTCTTTGTATGTACCGAATATTAGCCCCCTGTCAGATGTAGGGTTGTGTCCTTCCATGTCCTCTTGTGTCTTTTTTGATGACTTTAGGTTGAAAGTCAATTTTAACCGATATTACTATGGCTATTCCAGCTTGTCTCCTTGAACCATTTGATTGGAAAATTGGTTTCCAGCCTTTTCCTCTGAGGTAATGTTGGTATTTGACACTGAGGTTCATTTCCTGCATGCAGCAAAATGCTGAGTCCTATTTACATATCCAGTCTGCCTTTTTATAGGGTAACTGAGTCCTTCGATGTTAAGAGATATTAATAGTAATTGTTGCTTCCTGCTATTTTTGATGCTAATTTTATATTTGAGTGGTTATCTTCTTTTGGGTTTGTTGAAAGAAGATTACTATCTTGCTTTTTCTTGGGTGTAGTTGCCCTCCTTGTATTGACATTTTTCATCTCTTGTCCTTTGCAGAGCTGGACATGTGGGTAGATATTGTGCAAATTTGGTTTTATCATAGAATATCTTGGTTTCTCCATCTATGGTGATTGAGAGTTTTGCTGGTTATAGTAGTCTTGGCTGGCATTTGTGTTCTCTTAGAGTTTGTATGAGATTTGCCTAGGATCTTCTAGCTTTCAAGGTCTCTTGTGAGAAATTTGGTATATTTCTGATAGGTCTTCCTATATATGTTACATGGCTGTTTTCTCTTACAGCTTTTAATATTCTTTCTTTGTTTAGTACATTTGGTATTATCCCTCTCTACCCTCCAGCTTTTGAGCTGGGCTTTCCAGCCTCTGCTCTGAAAATCAGTTCTCAGCCTGTGAAATTCCTGGCCTTTGTTCTTTAGAGAACAATACAGCTTGCAGCTCTCACCTGGAAGCTGTGGAAGTATTCTAGATCTGCTAGACTTGAAGTACACTGAACTCAGCAGGAGACCTGCTGAGATTGAAGCCAGGGAGTTCTCGGACTTCACCTTGAAGCCTGGGAGGAGGGGGTTCTTCCAAGCTATATATTTACTAATATTTATTAAAGTCTCAGTCTCGATCGGCAAGCATCATCCTGATCAGTTCTCTTTTGCCACCTTACCATACATCCCCAGGGCTCTTTTTCATGTATTTGGTCCACCTGTTGCTGCAGACAGCAACAGACATTTTGATTATTATGTGACAGGAGTAAATTCTTTTCTGTTCCAGTCTGTTTGGAGATCTGCAGGCTTTTTGTATGTTAATGGGCATCTCTCACTTTAGGTTAGGGAAGTTTTCTTCTATAATTTTGTTGAAGATATTTACTGGCCCTTTAAGTTGTAAATCTTCACTCTCCTCTATACCCATAATTCTTAGGTTTGGTATTCTCATTGTGTCCTGAAGTTCCTGGATGTTTTGGGTTAACAGCTTTATTCATTTTGCATTTTCTTTTTCTTTTGAATCAATGCTATTTATGTTATCTTCAGCATATGAGATTCTTTCTTCTATCACTTGTATTATGCTGTTGATATTTGCATCTTTGACTCCTGATTTCTTTCCAAGGTTTTATATCCCAAAGTTGTCTTTCTTGTGATTTTAGTTGTTTCTAATTCTGTTTTTAGATCCTCGATGGATTTGCACAGTTCCTTCACTTGTTCATTTATGTTTTCCTATAATTCTTTAAGGGATTTTTGCGTTGCCTCTTTCAGTACTTCTGTCTGTTGACTCATGCTCTCCTTTATTTCTTTAAGTGATTTTTGCATTTCCTTTTTAAGGGCTTCTAACTGTTGACTCATGTTCTCCTATACTTCTTTATGTGTTTTATTTATGTCCTTCTTGAAATCTTCTATCAGCATCATGAGATGTGATTTTAAACCCAGGTCATACTTGTCTGGTGTGTTGGGGTATACAGGCCTTGCTGTTATTGGAGAACTTCATTCAGATGGTGCCATGTTTCCTTGGTTTCTGTTGGTAATGTTCTTGTGTTTGCCTTTTGCCATCTGGTTATCTCTGGTGTTAGCTGGTGTTACTGTTTCTGACTGTGGCTTATCTGTGCTTCCTTCAAGACCCATTCTTTCTGTGTACACAGGTATATAGGTACTCCTGCCATACCCACTCTCTTGTGGTTGTGTTTGGATATGTAGCTTTGTCGTCCTGATCAACTCTGGGTGCAGGCTATAATTGGAAGACTCCTGTCCCAGGCTGTTCCTAGGTTCTTGTGTCCTCAGGGATTCCAGCTGTTTCCTTTTAGCAGCAAGGATGGTCCTACCTGTGCTGCCTTGCCTCACTGCACTCCTGAGTGTTTAGCTAACTCTGTGAGTAATTTGAATAAGGTGAAAAAGGGTGGTCCCAAGCCTGAGAAGGAAACCAGATGGCTTCTGCCATATGTTTCCAGGTGTGATCCTCTGGTGAGTGTGGTTCTACCTGTGCAGGCAGGCCCTCCCCACTCCTGGGTGGATAGCTAGCTTCCTGCGCCTCTTGGAGATGGTATGCTGTGGCAGAGGATGGTCCCAATACAGAGACAGAAGCCAGAAAGCTACTGCCAGAGGGTTCAGGTCGAAACCTTCAGAGCTGCAGGGAAGGTCTCACCATGCTGTCAGTCTGCTCTGAGCCACTGGGTGGATAGCTAGCTTCTTGTACTACTCGGAGATGGAGCACTGTGGCAGTGGATGGTTCCAAGTCCAATCACATGGTTTTCATCACTAGCAATTATGAGAAAGAAAGCACAATAAATTGATGGGATTTTCTTATTTTTAGTGATTTTTGCTTTCAGCAGTTCAAAACATATGTGATAGTACTAATCATCTGTGTATATATTTTTGGTACACCCTTGTAAATGACTGTCTGCATACATGCAAACAATACTGATATGAAAAACTTATCCCAGACATATCCAACTCTTGCTGACCTTGTTCAATATTGCCCTTAAGGAGTATAGCTTACGCTTAAGAATTATTATAGCATATAACATTTAAATTTGAAGTCATATTATGTCCATAATACAATGTGTCATTTGGTGGGGTGAAATAGATTTTTTAATGGTTGAGAAGATTACATATATATATGTGTGTGTGTGTGTGTGTGTGTGTGTGTGTGTGTGTGTGTATACGATATATTCTTTATAGACATTTCAAGTGATTTTCCCTTTTCTGGATCCCCCTCCCCAAAAGTCCCATAAGCCCTGTACCCTCACTCAGTTCCCCCAGATCCCACTTCCCATTCTGGTATTCCCATATACTTCTGCACAGAGCCTTTCCAGGACCAGGGACCAATCCTTCCTTCTTCTTGGGCATCATTTGATATATGAATTGTGTGTTGGGTATTTCAAGCTTCTAGGCTAATATCCATTAATCAGTGAGTGCATACCATGTGTGTTCTTTTGAGACTGGGTTACCTCACTTAGGATGATGTCCTCCATTTCCATCCGTTTATCTAAGAATTTCATGAATTTATTGTTTTCAATGACTGTATAGTACTCCATGGGATATATATATATATATATATATATATATATATATATATATATATATATATATATATATATAACATTTTCTGTATCCATTCCTCTGTTGAGGGACATCTGGGTTTTGTCCAGCTTCTGGATATAATAAATAAGGCTACTATGAACAAAGCAGAGCATGTATCCTTATTACATGCTGGGTAATCCTCTGGATATATGTCCAGGAGTGGTATACTAGAAGTGGTATACTTCCTCCAGAAGTATCATTCCCAGTTTTCTGAGGATCCCCCAGACTGATTTCCAAAGTGGTCATACCAGCTTGCAACCCCACCAGCAGTGGATGAGTGTTCCTCTTTCTCTATGTCCTCACCAGTACCTGTTTTCTCCTGAGTTTTTGATTTTAGCCATTCTGACTGGTGTGAAGTGAAATCTCAGGGTTCTTTTGATTTGCATTTCCCTGATAACTAATGATGTTAAACATTTCTTTAGGTGCTTCTCAGCCATTCGGTATTCCTCAGGTGAAAATTCTTTATTTAGCTCTGTACCCCATTTTAAGGGAGGATATTTGGCTCTCTGGAGTCTACTTTCTTGAGTTCTTAGTATATCTTGGATATAAGCCCTCTGTCAGATATAGTGTTGGTAAAGATCTTTTCCCAATTTGTTGGTTGCAGTTTTGTCCTTTTGACAATGTCCTTTGCCTTACATAAACTTTGTAGTTTTATGAGGTCCCATTTGTTAATTCTTTTTTGTATTTATTGATATATTTTTTATTTACATTTCAAATGATTTCCCCTTTTCTGGGTCCCCACTCCCCGCAAGTCCCATAAGCCCTCTTCCCTCCACCTGTTCCTCCATCTACCACTTCCCGCTTCCCTGTTCTGGAATTCCCCTATACTCTTGCACTGATTCTTTCCAGAACCAGGGGCCACTCCT
Source organism: Apodemus sylvaticus (assembly GCF_947179515.1). Taxonomy (NCBI): domain Eukaryota; kingdom Metazoa; phylum Chordata; class Mammalia; order Rodentia; family Muridae; genus Apodemus; species Apodemus sylvaticus. Next base: position 141,127,949 of record NC_067477.1, on the reverse strand, counting down.
CCATTCTTTTTGGACATCATTTAATTTGTGGATTATGTCTTGGGTATTCAAAGTTTCTAGGCTAATATCCACTTATCAGCGAGTGCATACCATGATTGATCTTTTGAGACTGGGTTACCTCACTTAGTATGATGTTTTCCAGCTCTATCCATTTGTCTACGAATTTCATGAATTCATTGTTTCTAATGGCTCAATAGTACTCCATTGTGTAGATATACCATATTTTTTGTATCCATTCCTTTTTCGTATCCATTCCTCTGTTGAAGGACACCTGAGTTCTTTCCAGCTTCTGGCTATGACAAATAGGGCTGGGATGAACATAGTGGAGCATGTGTCCTTATTGCATGCTGAAGAATCCTCTGGATATATGCCCAGGAGTGGTATAACAGTGTCCTCAGGAAGTGTCATGTCCAGTTTTCTGAGGATCCGCCAGACTGATTTCCAAAGTGGTTGCACCATCTTGCAATCCCACCAGCAGTGGAGGAGTGTTCCCCTTTCTCCACATCCTTGCCAACACCTGCTGTCTCCTAAGTTTTTGACCTTAGCCATTCTGACTGGTATGAGGTAAAATCTCAGGGTTGTTTTGATTTGCATTTCCCTAATGATTAGTGATGTTGAATATTTCTTAAGGTGTTTCTCAGCTCTCCGAAGATCTTCATGTGAAAATTCTTTGTTTAACTCCGCACACCACTTTTTAATGGGATTATTTGGTTCTCTGGGTTCTACCTTCTTGAGTTCTAATATTAGATATTAGCCTACTGTCAGATTTAGGGTTGGTAAAGATCCTTTCCCAATCTGTTGGTTGATGTTTTGTCCTTTTGACAGTGTCCTTTGCCTTGCAGAAACTTTGTAGTATTATGAGGTCCCATTTGTCAATTCTTGATCTTAGAACATAAGCTATTGGTGTTCTATTCAGGAACTTTTCCCCTGTGCCCATGTCCTCAAGGGTCTTCCCCAGTTTCTTTTCTATTAGTTTCAGTGTGTCAGGTTTTATGTGGAGGTCCTTGATCCATTTGCAGTTGAGCTTAGTACAAGGAGATAAGAATGGATCGATTTGCATTCTTCTGCATGCTGACCTCCAATTGAACCAGCACCATTTGTTGAAAAGACTATCTTTTTTCCACTGGATGCTTTCAACTTCTTTGTCAAAGATCAAGTGACCATAGGTGTGTTGGTTCATTTCTGGGTCTTCAATCCTATTCCATTGATCTGCATGCCTGATATTGTACCAATACCATGCAGTTTGTTTTTTTTTTTTTTTTTTTTTTTTATCACTATTGCTCTGTAGTAAAGTTTAAAGTCTGGGATACTGAATCCCCCTGAGGTTGTTTTGCTGTTGAGAATAGTTTGAGCTATCCTGGGTTTTTTGTTATTCCAGATGAATTTAAGAATTGCTCCTTCTAGCTCTATAAAGAACTGTGTTGGGATTTTTATGGGGATAGCATTGAATCTGTAGATTGCCTTTGGCAAGATGGCTATTTAAACTATATTAATCCTGCCAATCCACGAGCATGAAAGATTTTTCCATTTTCTGAGATCTTCTTCGATTTCCTTCTTCAGAGATCTGAAGTTCTTGTCATATAGGTCTTTCACTTGTTTGGTTAGAGTCACCCCAAAATACCTTATGCTGTTTGTAGCTATTGTGAAGGGAGTCATTTCCCTAATTTCTTTCTCAGCCTGCTTATCCTTTGAATATATAAAGGCTACTGATTTGCTTGCATTGATTTTGTAGCCAGCCACTTTGCTGAAGTTGTTTATCAGCTGTAGGAATTCTCTAGTAGAGTTTTTAGGGTCACTTAAGTATACTATCATATCATCTGCAAATAGTGATAGTTTGACTTCTTCCTTTCTAATTTGTGTCCCTTTGACTTCCTTATGTAGTCTAATTGCTCTAGGTAGGACTTCAGGAAATATATTGAAAAGATATGGAGAGAGGGGGCAGCCTTGTCTAGTCGCTGATTTTAGTGGGATTGTTTCAAGTTTCTCCATTTAGTTTGATGTTGGCTACCGGTTTGCTGTACATTGCTTTTACTATGTTTAGATATGGGCCTTGAATTCCTGTTCTTTCCAAGACTTTTAGCATGAAAGAATGCTGAATTTTGTCAAATAGTTTTTCAGCATCTAATGAAATGATCATGTGGTTTTTTTCTTTGAGTTTGTTTATGTAGTGGATAGCATTTATGGATTTCCTTATATTGAACCATCCCTGCATCCCTGGGATGAAGCCTACTTGATCATGGTGGATGATCGTTTTGATGTGTTCTTGGATTCGGTGGGCAAGAATTTTATTGAGTATTTTTGCATCGATATTCATAAGGGAAATTGGCCTGAAATTCTCTTTCTTAGTTGGGTCTTTGTGTGGTTTTGGTATCAGCGTAATGGCTTCAAAGAATGAGTTGGGTAGAGTTCCTTCTGTTGCTATTTGGTGGAAAAGTTTGAAGAGTATTGGTGTTAAGTTTTCTTTGAAGGCCTGATAGAATTCTGCACTGAAACCATCTGGTCCTGTGCTTCTTTTTTATTCGGAAGCCTATCTATGACCCCTTCTATTTATTTAGGGGTTATGGGTCTGTTTAGATGGTCTATTTGATCCTGGTTTAATTTTGGTAATTGGTATCTGTCTAAGAAAATGTCCATTTCCTCCAGATTCTCCAGTTGTGTTGAGTACAGGTTTTTGTAGTAGGATCTGATGATTTTTTGAATTTCCTCAGTTTCTGTTGTAATATCTCCATTTTTATTTATAATTTTGTTAATTTGGATACTTTCTTTGTGCCCTTTGCTTAGTCTGGCTAAGGGTTTATCTATCTTGGTGATTTTTTCAAAGAACCAGGTTTTGGTTTTGTTGATTCTTTGTATGGTTCTCTTTGTTTCTACTTGATTGATTTCAGCCCTGAGTTTGATGACTTCCTGTCTTCTTCTCCTCCTGGGTGAATTAGCTTCTTCTTGGTCCAGGGCTTTCAGTTGTTCCTTTAATCTTCTAGTGTATGCTCTCTTGAATTTCTTTTTGGAGGCACTCAAAGATATGTGTTTTCCTCTTACCACTGCTTTCATTGTGTCCCATAGATTTGTGTATGTTGTGCCTTCATTTTCATTAAATTCTAAGAACTTTTTGATTTCTTTATTTCATCCTGGACCAAGGTATCATTGAGTAGAGTATTGTTCAGTTTCCATGTGTATGTGGATTTTCTGTTGTTTTTACTGTTATTAGAGACCCCTTTTACTCTATTGTGATCTGATAGGAGGCATGGGGTTATTTCAATTTTCTTATATTTGTTGAGGTCTGTCTTGTGACCAACTATATGATCTATTTTGGAGAAGGTACCATGAGGTGATGAGAAAAAGGTATATTCTTTTGCTTTGGGATGAAACGTTCTATATATATTTGTTACCTCCTATTGGTTCAAAGCGTCAATTACTTTCACTGTCTCCCTGTTTAGTTTCTGTTTTCCTGATTGGTCCATTGGTGAAAGTGGAGTGTTGAAGTCATTCACAATTATTGTGTTAGGTGAATTGTTTACTTTGAGCTTTAGTAAAGTTTCTTTTAGGAATGAGGGTGCCCTTGTATTTGGGGCATAGATGTTCAGGATTGAGAGTTCTTCATGTTGGATTTTTCCTTTGACCAGCAAGTAGTGACCTTCCATGTCTCTTTTGATGACATTAGGTTGAAAGTCAATTTTATCTGAAATTAGAATGACAAGTCCGGCTTGTTTCCTGGGACCATTTGCTTGTAGAATTGTCTTCCAGCCTTTTACTCCAAGGTAGTTTTTGTCTTTGACACTGAGGTGTGTTTCCTGTATGCAGCAAAATGTAGGGTCCTGTTTATGTAACTAGTCTGTTAGTCTATGTCTTTTTATTGGGGAATTGAGTCCATTGATGTTAAGAGATATTAAGGAGTAGTGTTTATTGCTTCCTATCGTTTTTTATTTTAATTTTATACATGTGTGGTTATCTTCTTTGAGTTTGATGAAAGAAGCTCAATATCCTGCTATTTCCAGGGTATAGTTTCACTCGTTGTAATGGTGTTTTCCCCCTAATATCCTTTGTAGGGCTGCGTTTGTAGAAAGATATTGTATAAATTTCGTTTTGTCATGGAATATCTTGGTTTCTCCATCTATAGTAATTGAGAGTTTCGCTGGGTATAGTAGTCTCAGCTGGCATTTGTGTTCTCTTATAGTCTGCATGAGCTCCGCCGAGGATCTTCTAGCTTTCATGGTCTCTTTTGAGAAATCTGGTGTAATTCTGATAGGTCGTCCCTTATATGTTACTTGCCCTTTTTCTCTTACTGCCCTAAGTATTCTTTCTTTGTTTAGTACATTTGGGGTTTTGATTATTATGTGACGGGAGGTATTTCTGTTCTGGTCCAGTCTGTTTGGTGTTCTGTAGGCTTCTTGTATATTCACGTGCATCTCTCTCTCTTGAGGTTAGGGAATTTTCTTCCATAATTTTATTGAAGATATTTGCTGGCCCATTAAGTTGTAAATCTTCACTCTCATCAATGCCTATAATCCTTAGATTTGGCTTTCTCATTGTGTCCTGGATTTGCTGGATGTTTTGGGTTACAAGCTTTTTGCATTTTGCATTTTCTTTAACTTTTGAGTCCTTGGTTTCTATGGTATCTTCGGCATCTGAGATTCTTTCTTCTATCTCTTGTATTCTGTTGTTGATATTTGTGTTCCTGATTTCTTCCCAAAATTTTCTATCTCCAAAGTTGTCTCCCTTTGTGCTTTCTTAGTTGTTTCTACTTGTGATTTTAGATCCTGGAAGTTTTTGTTCAGTTCCGTCATTTGCTTGTTTGTGTTTTCCTCTAATTTCCTCTAGAGATTTTTGTGTTTCCTCTTTCATGACTTCTACCTGTTGATCAAAGTTCTCCTGTATTTCTTCAAGTGATTTTTGCGTTTCCTCTTTATTGCCTTTTGTATTGTCCTGAATTTCTTTCAATGATTTTTGCCTTTCCCTTGTAAGGGCTTCTAATTTTTGATCCATTTTCTCCTGAATTTCTATAAGTAGAAATTTTCATGAATTTCTTCATGTGTTCCTGTACCAGCATCATGACCAGTGATTTTAAATCCAAATCTTGTTTTTCTGGTGTGTTGGGGTATCCAGGACTTGCTATTGTTGGAGAATTGGGTTCAGATGCTGCCATAATGCCTTGGTTTCTGTTAGTAATGTTCCTACATTTGCCTTTAGCCATCTAGTTCTCCCAGGTGTTAGATGGTCTTATTTTCACTGGCTTGTGCTTCAACCTACTGTGGATCTTTAAGGTTATTTCTACAACACTGGATGACTGGGTTTTCTCTGGCACAGATTACTTATATGCTGCCTTTGTTTTTGCCTTTGTAGCCCTGCTCAGTCTTGCTTCAAGCAATGATATACTTAGGTTGTCAAGGTCAGTCAGGTGTTCTCTGTCACCTCTATTATGGAGGGAAGATGGTGTGGTGGGGGTCACTCCCTCTGTTGATTCTCACATAGGACACAGGTCCCGCAATGGACTGGCATGCAGATGAACCCCCTATGTGCTCAGTTCCTGAGTGCAGGCAGACCCCAGTCGGTTTGTACCACCAGAGATCTAAAGCTCAGGGTGATACAGTATTTAGTGACCCTTTTCTGTCCTGGCAGGCAGCAAGAATGGCCGCGGGGCCTCTCCCCTTCTGCAGCTCACTGGGCAGGACACAGGCCCTGCACCCGGTGGGCTGGCAGACAAACCACCTATGTGCTCAGTTCCTGAGTGCAGGCAGACTCCTGGAGGTATGCACCACTGGAGATCTAAAGCTCAGGGTGATACAGTACCTAGTGATCCTTTTCTGTCCTGGCAGACAGCAAATATGGCCGTGGGGCTTCTATCCTTCTGCAGCTCTCTGGGCAGGACATGGGCCCTGAGCCTGGTGGGCTGGCAGACAAACTGGTTATGTGCTCAGTTCCTGAGTGCAGGCAGACCCCTGGCGGTTTGCACCACCAGAGATCTAAAGCTCAGGGTGATACCATACCTAGAGGTCCTTTTCTGTCCCAGCAGCCAGCAAATATCCCATTTGCCAATTCTTGATCTTAGGCCATAAGATATTGGTGTTCTGTTGAGGAAAATTTCCCCTGTGCCCATGTCCTTAAGGGTTTTCTCCAATTTGTTTTCTATTAGTTTCAGTGTTTCTGGTTTTATGTAGAGGTTCTTGATCCACTTGGTCTTGAGATTAGTACAAGGAGATAAGAATGGATCAATTTGTATTCTTTTGCATGCTGACCTCCTGTTGAATCAGCACCATTTGTTGAAAAGGCTATATTTTTCCCCCCACTGGATGGTTGTAGCTCCATTGTCAAAAGTCAAGTGACAAAATTTCTGTGGATTCATTTCTGGGTCTTTAATTCTATTTCATTGATCTACTTGCCTGTCACTGTACCAATACCATCCAGTTTTTAATGCAGTTGCTCTGTAGTACCGTTTGAGATCAGGGATACTGATTACCCCAGAAGTTCTATTACTGTTGAGAATAGTTTTAGCTATCCTGGGTTTTTTGTTATTCTAGATGAATTTGAGAATTGCTCTAACTCTATGAAGAACGGAGTTGGGATTTTGATGGGGATTGTATTGAATCTGTATAATGCTTTTGGCCATTTTTATTATATTAATCCTACCAATTCATGAGCATGGAAGGTTTTGCCATCTTCTGAGGTCTTCTTTGATTTCTTTCTTCAAAGACTTGAAGTTCCTGTCATACAGATCTTTCACTTGTTTGGTTTGAGACACAGCAAGATACTTTATATTGTTTGTGGCTATTGTTAAGGGTGTCATTTCCCTAATATCTTTCTCAGCCTGCTTATCCTTTGAGCATAGGAAGGTTACTGATATGCTTGAGTTGATTTTATAACCTGCCACTTTGCTGAAGTTGTTTATCAGCTGTAGGAATTCTCTGATGGATTTTTTGGGTTGCTTAAATATACTATCATTCCATCTGAAAATAGTGATTGTTTGAATTCTTACTTTCCAATTTGTATCCTTTTCACTTCCTTTTGTTGTCTAATTGCTCTGGCTAGAGCTTCAAGTACTATATTGAATAAATATGGAAAGAGAGGGCAGCCTTGTCTAGTCCCTGATTTTAGTTGGATTGTTTCCAGTTTCCCTCCATTTAGTCTGATGTTGACTACTGGCTTGCTGTGTATTGCTTTTATTATGTTTAGGTATGGGCCTTGAGTTCCTGTTCTTTCCAAGACCTTTAACATGAAAGGATGATGAATTTTATCAAATGCGTTTTCAGCATCTAATGAAATGACCATGTTTTTTTTTCTTTCAATGGGTTTATGTAGTGGATTACATAGAAGGATTTCCATATATTTAACCATCCCTGAATCCCTGGGATGAAGCCTACTTGATCATGGTGAATGATCGTATTCATGTGTTCTTGGATTCAGTTGGCCAGAATTTTATTGAGTATTTTTGCATTGATATTCATAAGGGAAATTGGTCTAAGGTTCTCTTTTATTTTTTTCTTGGATCTTTGTGTGGTTTTGGTATCAGTGAAATTGTGGCTTCATAGAATGAGTTGGCTAATGTTCCCTCTGTTTCTATTTTGTGGAATAGTTTGAAGAGTATTGGCATTAGGTCTCCTTTGAATGTCTGATAGTTTTCTGCATTAAAGCCATATAGTCCTGTGCTTTATATTTGGTTGGGAGACTGTCAAAGAACACTTCTATTTTTTTAGGGCTAATAGGGGCATTTAGATGGTCTATCTGATCCTGACTAAATTTTGGTAGTTGGTATTTCTCTAGGAAATTGTCCATTTCATCCAGATTTTCCAGTTTTGTTGAGTATAGGCTTTTGTAGAGGGTATGATAATATTTTGAATTTCCACAGTTTCTGTTATTTCATGATTTTCATTTCTGATTTTGTTAATTTGGGCACTACCTCTGTGCCCTCTGGTTAGTCTGGCCAATTATGTGGTCAGTTTTGGAGAAGGTACCATGAGGTGCTGAGAAGAAGGTATATTCTGTTGATTTAGGATGCAATGTTCTATAGATATTAAATCCATTTGGTCCAAAACTTCTGTTAGTTTCACTGTTACTTCATTTAGTTTGTGTTTCCATGATCTGTCCATTGAAGAGACTGGGCTGTTTAAGTCCCCCACTATTATTGTGTAGGGTATGATGTGTGCTTTAAGCTTTAGTAAGGATTCCTTTACAAATGCAGATGCCCTTGTATTTGGGGTATAGATGTTTAAAATTGAGAGTTCTTCCTGGTAGATTTTCCATTGATGAGTATAAAGTTGCTTTCTGTATCTTTTTAAATGACTTTTGGTTCATAGTCTATTTTATCTGATATTAGAATGGCTATTCCGGCTTGGTTCCTGGGACCATTTGCTTGGAGAACTGTCTCCCAGACTTTTTCCTCTTAAGTAGTGTTTGTCTTTGACACTGAGATGTGTTTTCTGTATGCAGCAAAATGTTGGGTCTTGTTTACAAATCCAGTCTGTTAGTCTATGTCTTTTTATTGGGAAATTGAGTCCATTGATGTTAAGAAATATTAAGGAATAGTGATTGTTGCTTCCTGCTGTTTTTGATGTAATTTTTATGTTTGTGTAGTTATCTTCTTTAGGGTTTGTTGAAAGATTACTTTCTTGCTTTTTCTAGTGTGTAGTTTCCTTCCTTTTGTTGGTGTTTTCCATTCATTATCCTTTGAAAGGCTAGATTTGTGGAAAGATAGTGTATAAATTTGTTTTTGTCATGAAAAACCTTGTTTTCTCCATTTATGGTAATTGAGAGAATTGCTGAATATAGCAGTTTGGGTTGGCATTTGTGTTCCCTTATATGGGTCTACATGACATCTGCCCAGGCTCTTCTTGCCTTCATAGTCTCTGGTGAGAAATCCATGTAATTCTGATAGGTCTACCTTTACATATTACTTGACTTTTTTCCCTTACTACTTTTAATATTCTTTCTTTGTTTAGTACATTTTGTGTTTTAATTACTATGTGATGGGAGGAATTTCTTTTCTGGTCAAATCTATTTGGACTCCTGTAGGCTTCTTGTATATTCATTGGCATCTCTTTCTTTGGGTTAGGGAAGTTTTCTTCTTTAATTTTGTTGAAGATATTTACTGGCCCTTTAATTTGGAAATCTTCATTCTCTTCTATGCCTATAATCCTTAGGTTTGGCCTTCTCATTTTGTCCTGGATTTCCTGGATATTTTGGGTCAGGAGCTTTTTGCATTTTTCATTTTCTTTGACTATTGTATCAATGCTTTCTATGTTTCTATGCAGAACATCTGAGATTCTCTCTTCTATCTCTTGTATTCTGTGGTTGATGCTTGCATCCATGACTCCTGACTTCTTTCCTAGGTTATCTTTTTTTTTTCATTTTTCTTTTTCCGTATTCTTTGTTTACATTCGAAATGCTTTCCCCTTTCCTGGTTCCCCCCTCCCCATATGTCCCATAAGCTCTCTTCCCTCCACCCATTCTCCAATCACCCCTTCCCATTTCTCTGTCCTGGTGCTCCCCTACAAGGGGAGCTGGATCAAGGCTTTCCAGGACCAGGGCCCTCTCCCTCATTCATCTGTGTCCTGAGTTGTCTCACATGGTGATTTCGTTATTATTTCTACCTAGTTCTTTAGATCCTGGATGGCTTTGCTTAATTCCTTCACCTGTATTTTTTTTCTTTTGTGTGTGTGTGTGTGTGTGTGTGTGTGTGTGTGTGTGTGTTTTCCCTTAGTTCTTCAAGGGCTTCTCCTTGTTTACTTGTGTTCTCCTGTATTTCTTTAAGGGAGTTATTTATGTCCTTCTTGAAGCCCTCCATGATGCCCTCCATCAGCATCATGACTTGTAATTTTAAATCCAAATCTCTGTAACCTTATGAGGTCCCATTTGTCAATTCTTGCTCTTAGAGCATACGCTATTGGTGTTCTGTTCAGAAACTTTCTCCCTGTACCGATGTCCTCAAGGGTCTTCCCCAGTTTCTTTTCTATTAGCTTCAGAGTGTCTGGCTTTATGTGGAGGTCCTTGATCCATTTGGATTTGAGCTTAGTACAAGGAGACAAGGATGGATCAATTCGCATTCTTCTGCATGCTGACCTCCAGTTGAACCAGCACCATTTGTTGAAAAGGCTATCTTTTTTCCATTGGATGTTTTCAGCCTCTTTGTCGAGGATCAAGTGGCCATAGGTGTGTGGGTTCATTTCTGGATCTTCAATCCTGTTCCATTGATCCTCCTGCCTGTCACTGTACCAATACCATGCAGTTTTTAACACTATTGCTCTGTAGTATTGCTTGAGGTCAGGAATACTGATTCCCCCAGATTTTCTTTTGTTGCTGAGAATAGTTTTAGCTATCCTGGGTTTTTTGTTGTTCCAGATGAATTTGATAATTGCTCTTTCTAACTCTGTGAAGAATTGAGTTGGGATTTTGATGGGTATTGCATTGAATCTGTATAGTGCTTTAGGCAAAATGGCCATTTTAACTATATTGATTCTACCGATCCATGAGCATGGGAGGTTTTCCCATTTTTTGAGGTCTTCTTGCAAAGGACACCATCAAGAGGACAGATCGGCAACCAACAAATTGGGAAAAGATCTTCACCAATCCTACATCAGATAGAGGGCTAATATCCAATATATATAAAGAACTCAAGAAGTTAGACTCCAGAAAACCGAACAACCCTATTAAAAAATGGGGTACAGAGTTAAACAAAGAATTCTCACCTGAAGAACTTCGGATGGCGGAGAAGCATCTTAAAAAATGCTCCACTTCATTAGTCATTAGGGAAATGCAAATCAAAACAACCCTAAGATTTCATCTTACACCAGTCAGAATGGCTAAGATTAAAAATTCAGGAGACAGCAGGTGTTGGAGAGGGTGCGGAGAAAGAGGAACACTCCTCCACTGCTGGTGGGGTTGCAAATTGGTACAACCACTCTGGAAAGCAGTCTGGCGGTTCCTCCGAAAACTGGGCACCTCACTTCCAGAAGATCCTGCTATACCACTCCTGGGCATATACCCAGAGGATTCCCCACCATGTAATAAGGATACATGCTCTACTATGTTCATAGCAGCCCTATTTATAATTTCCAGATGCTGGAAAGAACCCAGGTATCCCTCAACAGAAGAGTGGATACAAAAAATGTGGTATATCTACACAATGGAGTACTATTCAGCCATTAGAAACAATGAATTCATGAAATTCTTAGGCAAATGGATGGAGCTAGAGAACATCATACTAAGTGAGGTAACCCAGACTCAAAAGGTGAATCATGGTATGTACTCACTAATAAGTGGTTATTAACCTAGAAAACTGGAATACCCAAAACATAATCCACACATCAAATGAGATACAAGAAGAAAGCAGGAGTGGTCCCTGGTTCTGGAAAGACTCAGTGAAACAGTATTTGGCAAAACCAGAACGGAGAACTGGGAAGGGGTGGGAGGGAGGACAGGGGAAGAGAAGGGGGCTTACGGGACTTTCGGGGAGTGGGGGGGGGGGGCTAGAAAAGGGGAAATCATTTGAAATGTAAATAAATTATATCAAATAAAAAAAAAAGACAAAAAAAAAATAAAAAAAAAAAAATAAATCCAAATCTCGCTTTCCTGGTGTGTTGGGGTAACCAGGAATTGCTGTTGTAGGGGAATTCGGTTCTGATGGTGCCATATTGCCTTGATTTCTGTTAGCAACATTTCCACATTTACCTTTTGCCATCTGGTTATCTCTGGTGTTAGTTGGGCCTGCAGTCACTTGGCTGGATCTTGCCCCTCCTGTTTGCCTGCAGGCCTATCTCAGCAACCCTGGGTGAGCTGCTTTTCCCTGGCACAAATTGCTATGGTGCTGCTGAGTTGGTGGGTGCAGGTGGAGTCCTGGTGTGGTGTATCCCAAGTGATCCTCTACTCTGCTGAAACCTGCCTACCAATCTGTTGCACAGTCACAGAAGCAAAGATGGTGGTTGAAACCCACTCTCTTGTAGTTGTATTTGGGCATGTACCTCTATAGCCCCAATCAGCTCTGGATGCAGGCTGTGCTGACTGTCTCCTTCTCACTGGCTGCTAGGTTTATATCTGGATTCCTGCACTGTTTGGAGATGGTACACTATGGCCAAGGGTATTCCCGATCCAGAGGCAAAAACTGGAAGGCTCTTGCCAGAGGCCTCAGGACTGCAGGACTGATCTCACCTGTGCAGGCTGCCTCCTCCTTACTGGCTGCTGGGTGTATACCTGGCTTTTTGCACTGTTTGGAAATGGCTTGCTGTGATCAAGGGTGTTTCTGATCTGGAGGCAGAAACCAGAAGGTTCTTGCCAGAGGCCTCCAGACTGGATCCTCCAATCTACAGGGCTGGTTTCCCTTGTGCATGCTGGCTCTTTCTCTCTGTCTGCTGCATGTATAGCTGGCTTCCTGCACTGCTTGGACATGGTGCGCTGTTTCCGAGGATCAGAGATTTTTCAAAGCTATGAAAAAATATCAAATACAGGATTTGAGCTCATTCTGAACCATATGTTGCTATAGCCACTGATTTCAGAATATTACCCTGCAAATTATCATATACTAATCTTTAGAAATTAAGATATGTACAAATATTTGTTTCCTTAAAATGGTTAGTATTAATGTTTTCTTCTTTATTTTTTTTTACTGTTTATAAATAATGAACCCAAAGAAGGCTGTAACTACATCATTTGTTTTGAAAGTGTAATGAATTTTTATGTATAATATACAATTTTCTGCATTTTGCTTTTCTGACATATCAAATCTCAATCAGTGTGTAGTACATAGTTTCATTCCGTATGCTGACCTAATTAATACACCTGTTTCAATACCTCCAACTCCCTTTTCAGTTTAGACTTTCCTCTCTTCCCTACATCCTTTCTCTTACTGTTCTTAACTTTCAATCATGCTTCTCAATTTCATTGAAAAGCAAATGTTTATGACCTAAACTGCCTAGTTATGCCACCCCAGAAATTATTGACAAGGGTTGGCACATCTTCCAGTTATTGTTATTTTAAAAGTAAAACTTGTCAAATTATATGAAACTTTAAAAAATAGAAGTAGAGAAATATATTTTATTTTCTCCTATTTCTAAATCAAGATTATCAGCTATATATAAGCTTCTGATATACATATATATGCAAAGATATATATATATATATATAGTCTTTTATTAAAAGTAAATGGATGTTTGCTTTAGAAACTTTAATCCCTCACATAAAAATCAACCTCTTTTTCAGTTAATATTTATAATTGCTCAATAGAATGTATTTATATTTATGAAAAACTATAATGTATGTAACGTAAAAATTAGATTACTTTATAAAATTACAGGACAGAAAAATGTTCATAGGCATACTATTTTCATTATACTACTGCCTCCCAATACCAGGTAGCATCATAGAAAGTACCTATAATATTTGAAACATCATTCTGTCAAACTATCTTAGTAATTATGAAAATGTACGCTAGCCTGTATTAAATTAAAATTAAATATTTGGGATTCATCTTCCTATGGATACTTTATTTTTTAATCTGTCTGGAAGAATATTCAATGAATGCAGTGAATACAGAGTTTTCTACTTTGTGTATGGATAATGAGAGAATATATTAATTCAGTTTAGGTGTAGTTGGAATATTAAATTTTTTGAAAAGGTTGATTCACATGCAATTTTAAATTCTTTATTACCATTTTATTTCTATACCTTTAATAAAATCAGGATGCAACTTTTATCTTGGTTCTTTTGAGAACACTGAAAAAGAGGAAACTCAAATATCTGCTAAATGACCCCCAGGTCAGACAGTGAGCTATTTATTTCCAGAAGCTTTGTTCTACAAAAGGAAAAAAATCTTTAGATATCAGAGACACTACCTCTGAGTAAAAGGCTGGAAAACAGTTTTCTAAGCAAATGGTCCCAGGAAACAAGTTGTAGTAGCCATTCTAATATCCAATAAAGTAGAATTTCAACCAAAAGTCATCAAAAAAGACACAGAAGGACACTTTATACTCATCAAAGGAAAATCTAAAAGGAAGATTTCTCAGTTCTGAACATCTATTCTCCAAATACAAGGGCACCCTCATTTGTAAAAGAAATTTTACTAAGGTTTAAAGCACACATCATACCTCACACAGTAAGTGTGGGTGTCTTCATCAGCATACTCTCCTTAATGCGCAGATCAGGGAAACAGAGACTAAACAGAGACATAGTGAAACTAACAGAAGTATTGGACCAAATGTATTTAATAGATATCTATAGAACATTTCATTCTAAAACAAAAGTATATATGTTCCTATCAGCACCTCATGGTACCTTCTCCAAAACTGACCATATAATTGGTCACAAAACAGATGTCAACAGATATAAGAATATTGAACTAATCCCATGCCTCCTTTCAGATCACTATGGGGTAAGGGTGGTCTTCAATAGCAACAAAGCAACTGAAAGCCCACATACACATGGAAACTGAACAATACTCAATTATATCTTGGTCCAGAAAGAAATAAGGAAAGAAATCAAAACTTTTTAGAATTTAATGAAAATGAAGGAACAACATACCCAAATTTATGGGACACAATGAAAGCAGTGCTAAGAGGAAAACTCATAGCTCTGAGTGCCTCCAAAAAGAAACTGGAGAGAGCATACAAGAAAAGCTTAATGGCACACCTGAAAGCTTTACAACAGAAAGAAGCTAATACAACCAAGAGGAGTGGAAGTCAGGAAATCATCAAACTCAAGCCTGAAATCAACCAAGTAAAAACAGAAAAAACAATATAAAGAATCAACAAAACCAGGAGCTGATTCTTTGAGAAAATCAACAAGATAGATAAACATTTAGCCAGACTAACCAGAGAGTACAGAAACAGTATCCAACTTGACAAAATCAGAAATGAAAATGGAGATATAACAACAAAAACTGAGGAAATTAAAAAATCATCAGATCCTACTACAAAAGCCTATACTCAACACCATTGGAAAATCTGGATGAAATGGGCAATTTCCTAGACAGATACCAGGTACCAAAGTTAAATCAGGATCAGATAGACCATCTAAATTATCCCATAACCCCTAAAGGAACAGAAGTAGTCATTGACAGTCTCCCAACCAAAAAAAAAAAAAAAAAGCACAGGACCATATGCATATGGCTTTAGTGCAGAATTCTATCAGTCATTCAAAGAAGACCTAATGCCAATACTCTTCAAACTATTCCACAAAATAGAAAGAGAGGAATCACTACATAACTTCTTCTATGAAAGTGTCATTTTCTGACACCAAAACCACACAAAGATCCAACAAAGAAAGAGAACTTTGGACAAATTTCCCTTATGAATATCAATGCAAAAATACTCAATAAAATTCTTTCCAACTGAATCCAAGAACACATCAAAATGATTATTCATCATGATCAAGTATTCATGGAAATCCATCAATGTAATCCACTACATAAACTCAAAGAAAATATTCATGGTCATTTCATTAGATGCTGAAAAGTTATTTGCCAAAATTCAGCATCCATTCGTGTTAAAAGTCTTGGAGAAAACAGGAATTCAAGGCCCATTTCTAAACATAGTAAAAGCAATATACAGCAAACCAGTAGCCAACATCAAACTAAATGGAGGGAAACTTGAAGCAATCCTACAAAATTAGGGACTAGGCAAGGCTGCCCTCTCTCTCCATATTTACTCAATATAGTACTTGAAGTTCCAGCAAGAACAATTAGACTAAAACAAAAGGAGGTGAAATGGATACAAATTGGAAAGGAAGAAGTCAAATTATCACTATTTGTAGATGATAAGAAAATATACTTTAGTGACCCAAAAAAACTCAACCAGAAAACTCCTACATTTGATAAGCAACTTCAACAATGTGGCCAGATATAAAATTAAATCAAGCAAATCAGTAGCCATCCTATACTCAAAGGAAAAACAGACTGAGAAGGAAATTACGGAAATTACACCCTTCACAATAGCCACAAACAATATAAAGTATCTTGGTGTTACTCTAACCAAACAAGTGTGACAGGAACTTCAAGTCTTTGAAGAAAGAAGTCAAAGAAGACCACAGAAGCTGGAAAAAAAATCTTCCATGCTCTTGGATTGGCTGCATTCATATAGTATCCTTCCTTTATACAGGTGACAAACAGGCAGAGAAAGAACTGCCTTCACAATAGCCATAAATAATAAAGAATATCTTGGGGTAACTCTAACCAAACAAGTGAAAGATCTGTATGACAATAACTTCAAGTCTCTCAGAAACAAATCAAAGATCTCACAAAATAGAGAGATCTCCCTTGTTCATGTATTGGAAGAATTAACAGTAAAAATTGCCATCCTATCAAAGGTGATCTGTAGATTCAATGCCGTCCTCATCAAAATCCCAACACAAATCTTCAAAGACATGGAAAGAACAATTCTCAAATTTATCTGGAAAGGCAAAAAACCCGGAATAGTGAAAACAATTCTTAACAATAAAAGAATGGCTGGGGGGAATCACCATACCTGAATTCAAGGTTTACTACAGAGCTATAGTGATTAAAAAAATGCATGGTACTGGTACAGAAACAGAGACATTGTTCATTGGAATAGAATTGGAGACCCAGAAATAAAACCACACAATATGGATACCTGATCTTTGACAAAGAAGCCAAAAATATGCAATGGGAAAAATAATTCATCTTCAACAAAATGGTGCTGGTCTGACTGGCTGTAGAAAAAAATGAAAATAGACCCATATTTGTCACCTTACACAAAGCTCAAGTCCTAGTGGATCAAGGATCACAATATAAAGCCAGATACACTGAATCTAATGAAATAGAAAATGAGAAAGAACCTTGAACTCAATGGCATAGGAGGAAAAATAACTAAACAGAACTCCAATGGCTCATGCTCTATGATCTAGAATTGATAAATGGGATCTCATGAAACCGGAAAGCTTCTATAAGACAAAGGACATAGCCAGTAAGACAAATTGGCAACCTATAGAATTGGCAAAAATCTTCACTAACCTCATTATCTGATAGAGGACTAATATTCAAAATGTATAAAGAACTCAAGAAGCTAATAACCCCAAATCCAAAGAACCCAATCAAAAAATGGTGTATAGAGCTAAATGGAGATTTCACAACTGAGGAATCTCAAATGAATAAGAATCACCTAGAAATGTTCAAAGTCTTTGTGATCAGAGAAATGCAAATTAAAAATGACCCTGAGATTCCACCTTACCACAATCAGAATGGCTAAGATCAAAACCTCAGGTGGTAAAACATGTTGGAGAGGATGTGAGAACAAGAATCAATCCTGCATTGCTGTTGGGATTGCAAACTGGTACAACCACTCTGAAAATCAATCTGAAGGTTCCTCGGACAATTGGAAATAGATCTTCCAGAAGACCCAGCTATACCACTCTTGGGAATATACCAGCTATTAAGAGCAAGAACATCCTAAGCTTTGCAAGCAAGTGGATGGAACTAGAAAATATCACCCTTACTGACATAACTCAAACCCCAAAGGACATGCATGGTATATACTCACTAATAAGTTGATATTAGCCAAAAAACAAAAAATCAGAATACCAGAGATACTGTCCACAGAACTCAAAATGTTCTACAAGCTGAAGTGACCAAGTGAGGACACCTCAGTCCCACTTGGGAGAGAGAAGAAACTAATAACAAGTGAGGAAGGAGGGAGGAACTTGGGAGGGAAAGAAGAAGGGACTGGGAAGATGAGGAGAGAGGGAAGAAATTGAGGAGAGGGGAATCTGATCTGACATTGTGGGAGGGAAGTGGTCTGAAGTCCCGAGGACCATCAGAAGAATGGAAACAGACAACCTCAGGAGATAGGAGGTTGGGGGTACCCTCCAGAATGCACCAGATACCTCAGAAGTAAGATACTCACAGGATTAAAAGAGAGGGATCTTATATGAAATGTCTGACAGTATGGAGAGGGAACTTATAGAGCCTACCTTCAGCAGGAAGACAGGGATTTAAATGAGGGAGATGGGGTCTATTCCACATTCATAACTCTGACCTGTAATTGTTCCTGTTTAAAAGAGTTACAGGGATGGAAATGGAGAGGAATCCAGGTAAAAGAAGGTCCAGTGATAGACTCAAAGTGGGATCCAGCAAAAGGGATGTCACAAGGCCTGCCACTACTACTGAGGCTATGGAGCACGTACAAAAAGGGACCTAGCATGACAGCATTCCAAAGGATCCATCAAGCAGATGAAAGAGTCAGATGCAGGTATTTACCCCAAACAATGGACAGAAGCAGGGGACCTCTGCTATTGAATTAAGGAAGGCTTAATGAAGCTGAGGACCACCCTGTAGTAGGACCAGCAATCTCAATTAATCTGGACCCCCAAGACTCTCAAACAATGGACCACCATACAGGCGTCATACAGCAACTGATATGAGGCTCCTAGCACACATACATTAGAGGATTGCTGGGTCTGTATCCATTCAGAGATGATGCACCTAACCCTCAAGAGACTTGAGGCACAATGGAGTTTAGAGGTCATGTGGGATGGGGGCAAGGAACATCCATGTTAACACAGGGGTTGGGAAGGAGGTATGGGGTGTGGAATAGTCAGAGGGTAGAGAGGTGTTGGCAGGGTGGTGAATAAAATATGGAGTGTATGAAAATAATTAATAAAAATATTTATAAAAAATATCAAACAAAACTGTTAAACAAAACTTTTTCTATTATTTCACGAATTGGTATAACAGTCATTTCTTACTTATCACTGTAATTACCAGTTACATATAAATGTTTAATTGTTACAAGTATATGTTTATATTTGCAACTCACTCTGAAATTTATGGAATTAAAATATTAGAAATTCTTTTAGATTGTAGATTTTTCTGTACTATTCTTAGGAGAAATTCTACTGTTATGTCCTTACTTCAGTCAGGAAGGATTTTTTATGAAGAACAGCAAGGACAAAAAGAATAATGAAGTATTATGTTCTGAAAATTACTAGACAATTTGAAAATATCAAAACAAACATTATTCTGTTTGTATTAAACAACTTGTAATTGCAATGCATTTCTGAAAAATAGCAGTGCAGATTCACATGGTATTTCCAATGTCTCTTCATTTTTCTGAGAATGAGCCCCATCCCAATTCAGAACATGCATTAAACATATAAACATGCAGTAGGATGTGATTGTTTTTTGAATTTCCTCAATTTCTGTTGTTATATCACCCTTTTCATTTCTAACTTTGTTAATTTGGGTACTGTCTCTGTGCCCTTTGCTTAGTCTGGTTAAGGGCTTATCTATCTTGTTGATTTTCTCAAAGAACCAGCTCCTGGTTTTGTTGATTCTTTGTATGGTGCTCTTTGTTTCCACTTGATTGATTTCAGACCTGAGTTTGATGATTTCCTGTCTTCTATCAACACAATTGTAGTATCTGGAGGAAATGGAAAATTTCCTAGACAGATACCAAATACCAAAATTAAATCAGGATCAAATAGATCATTTAAACAGTCCCGTAACTCTTAAAGAAATAGAAGGGTTCATAGAAAGTCTTCCAACCAAAAAAAGCACAATACCTGATGGTTTTAGTGCAGAATTTTATCAGACCTTCAAAGAAGACCTAACACCAATACTCATCAAACTATTCCACAAAATAAAAAGAGAAGGAACAGTACCCAACTCATTCTATGAAGCAACAATTACACGGATACCAAAACCACACAAAGATCCAACAAAGAAAGAGAACTTCAGAACAATTTCCCTTATGAACATTGATGCAAAAATACTCAATAAAATTCTTGCCAACCAAATCCAAGAACACATAAAAACGATCATTCACCATGATCAAGTTGGCTTCATCCCAGGGATGCAGAGATGGTTCAATATACAGAAATCCATCAATGTAATCCACTACATAAACAAACTCAAAGAAAAAAAAAACCCACATGGACATTTCACTAGATTCTGAAAATGCATTTGACAAAGTTCAGCGTCCTTTCATGCTAAAAGTCTTGGAAAGAACAGTAATTCCAGGCCCAGACCTATACATAGTAAAAGCAATATACAGCATACCAGTAGCCAACATCAAACTAAATGGAAGGAAACTTGAAGCAATCCCACTAAAATCAAGGACTAGACAAGTCTTCCCCTCTCTCCATATCATTTCAATATAGTTCTTGAGAAACTAGCTAGAACGATTAGACAACATAAGGAGGTCAAAGGAATACAAATTGGAATGGAAGAAGTCAAACTATCACTATTTGCAGATGATATGACAGTATACTTAAGTGACCCAATAAACTCCACCAGAGAACTCCTACAGCTGATAAAAAAACTTCAGCAAAATGGCTGGTTACAAAATCAACTCAAGCAAGTCAGGAGCCTTCCTCTAAGCAAAGGATAAGCAGGCTGAGAAAGAAATTAGGGAAATGACATCCTTCACAATAGCCAATATAAAAGTATCTTGGTGTGACTCTAATCAAACAAGTGAAAGATCTGTATGACAAGAGCTTTAGGTCTCTGAAGAAGGAAATGGAAGAAGACCTCAGAAAATGATCATGGATTGGCAGGATTAATATAGTTAAAATGGCTCTCCTGCCAAATGCAATCTACAGATTCAACGCAATCCTCATCAAAGTCCCAACTCAGTTCTTCATAGAGTTAGAAAGAACAATTCTCAAATTCATCTGGAATAACAAAAATTCCAGGATAGCTAAAACTATTCTCAACAGTAAAAGAACATCTGGGGGAATCAGTATCCCAGACCTCAAGCAATACTACAAAGTAATAGTGTTAAAAACGGCATGGTATTGGTAGTGACAGGCAGGTAGATCAATGGAATAGGACTGAAGACCCAGAAATGAACCAACACACCTATGGGCACTTGATCTTCAGCAAAGGAGCTGAAAACATCCAGTGGAAAAAAGATAGCCTTTTCAACAAATTTTGCTGGTTCAATTGGAGGTCAGCATACAGAAGAATGCAAATTGAACTATTCTTATGCCCTTGTACTAAGCTCAACTCCAAGTGGATCAAGGTCTGCCACATAAAGCCAGACAAACTGAAACTAATGGAAAAGAAACTGGGGAAGACCCCTGAGTACATAGGTACAGGGGCAAAGTTCCAGAACATAACACCAATAGTTTATGCTCTAAGATCAGGAATTGACAAATGAGACCTCATAAAATTACAAAGTTTCTTGAAGCAAAGAACACTGTCAAAAGGACAAATCTGCATCCAACAAACTGAGAAAAGATCTTCACCAACCCTACATCTGACAGAGAGCTAATATCCACTATATATAAAGAACTCAAGAAGTTAGACCTCAGAAAACCAAATAACCCTATTAAAAATGGGGAACAGAACTAAGCAAAGATTGTTCACCTGAAGAACTTCGGATGGCTGAGAAGCACCTTAAGAAATGTTCAACATCATTAGTCATTAGGGAAATGCAAATCAATGCAACCCTGAGATTTCACCTCACATCAGTCAGAATGACTAAGATTAAAATCTCTGGAGACAGCAGGTGTTGGTAAGGATATGGAGGAGGAAGAACACTCCTCCACTGCTGGTGGAATGGCAAGTGGTACAACCACTCTGCATATCAGTCTGTCGGTTCCTCAGAAAACTGTCCATGACACTTACAGAGGACACTGTTATACCACTCCTGGGCATATACCGAGAGGATTACCCAGCATTTATTAAGGATACATGCTCCACTATGTTCATAGCAGCACTATTTATAATATCCAGAAGCTCTAAAGAACCCAGATGTCCCTAAGTGGAGGAATGGATACAAAAAATGTGGCATATATGCACAATGGAGTTCTATCCAGCCATTAGAAACAATGAATTCATGAAATTCTTAGACAAATGGATTGAGCTGGATAACATAATCTTAAGTGAAATAACCAAGTCTCAAAAGAACACTTATGGTATGTACTCACTGATAAGTGGATATTAGCCTAGAAACTTGGAATACCCAAGACACAATCCACATATCAAATGATGTCCATAAGGAGTGGCCCCTGGGTCTGGAAAGCCTCAGTACAGCAGCCTAGGAGAATATCAGAACAGTGAAGTGGGAAGGGGTGGATGGGGAACAGGGGTAGGGAAGAGGGCCTATGGGACTTTCGGGGAGCTGGGAGCCAGAAAAGGGGATACCATTTGAAATGTAAATAAAGAATTTAT
This sequence comes from Apodemus sylvaticus, assembly GCF_947179515.1. Taxonomy (NCBI): domain Eukaryota; kingdom Metazoa; phylum Chordata; class Mammalia; order Rodentia; family Muridae; genus Apodemus; species Apodemus sylvaticus. Next base: position 141,105,847 of record NC_067477.1, on the reverse strand, counting down.
TGAATAAAAAAGAAAAAAAACAAACAAAAAATATAAACATGTACCTTAAAGCCATTCAACATCTTTCAGTCTCAAGATATCCTTGCTGATGTTTAAAATAACAGAGAATGACTGATAATGTCTGGTGCCTCAAACAGTTGTAGAAAAGAAATCAGATAGCACTTGAATAAAGAGAAACACTCAATAACACAGGAGTAAATTTTAAGTAAAATGGCCTTCATATAACATATTGTCTATGTGTTGACCATATAAAAATGCATGAGAATTATATTATGAACTCTTTAATAATATTTTTCTTATGAATTTATATGATATACATTGACAATTTTAATCTCAATTCCTGGATTCAGTTGACTACATGTTTTCAAATGTTTTTATATGTGTTCACACTTTCTGCTCCGATCAAGTCTTGTAATAACCAGGTACAGCCATAGGGAAATATTTCCTGCATTGTACCTGTATATGTTAAGATATGATGGCTGGGCAGTAACACAGGTCAGGGGGAAAGGTCATAGTAATCTAAACAACTGGCCAATAAATAAACGTGGCAGGTGTTAGACTTGAGAAGTTCATGACAAATTAAATTTAAATGAATGTTTACAAAAAATCATCAACTGTTAGACCCACATTAAGTAGCTCTAAGAAAAGTGGTCAATGACCAGTAAACAACCATGAACATAGCTATATAAAGGGAAGACTTACATGCTATGCTTTGGTTGAAATACTAAATATGTAGGTTGAATTAAAGCAATAGAAACCTCTATTAAAATTTCACATGCTATCATATGGCGATTTCAGCATTTTGGTTGGCCAAGTATAATTTTGCTAATACATTCCAAAAGGTACAACTATCACATCACAATATATTAGGTCAATTATCAATATTGGAAAGGAATGGCTATTTAGAGGGCTAAATATAGTTTAGGATTAATTGTAATTGGGCTGTGGACCTGCAACAGACAAAACTCTTTACAATCATTAAAGTTCAATGTCAAAAAATCCTTAAATTAATGAAATTATCTTTAAATGCCATATTCTATGATTTTCTGGAGTTTTTGAAGACTGTCTCTAGCATATCTCATACCCAGGATGTATATTTCTGTGATAATCTAGAGTTGTGTCTAGCAAGAACATGACTTTAATTGACCACTAAATTGAACTACTTAACTATCCTAAAGAGTTTGTAATAACATTTATTAAAAGGACTGGGACTAAACCTTGTGAATTCTTTTTTTTTAATTGGATTTTTTAAATTCACATTTCAAATGTTATCTCCTTTCCTGTACCTGACCCCCAGAGACACCCTATCCTATCCTCTCTCCCCCTGTTTCTATGAATGTGTTCCCCCACCAACCAACCCACCCCTGCCTGTCCTCCCTGATAGTCCCTTACACTGTATTATTGAATGCACACTGGACCAAGGCCCTCTCCTCTCATTTGTACCAGAAAATTCTGTCTTCTGCTACATTTGTGGCTGGAGACATGGTTCTCTCCATGTGTACTCTTTGGTTGGTGGTTTAGTCCCTGGGAGCTCTGAGTGCAGGTCTGATTGTTTAATACTGTTCTTCCATTGGGGTGGCAAACTCCCTCAGCTCATTTAGTACTTTCTTTAACTCCTCCATTGAGGGCCCAATCTCCAATCCAATGGTTGGCTGTGAGTATCCATCGCTGTATTTGTCAGGCTCTGGCATAGCCTCTCAGGAGACAGTTGTAGCAGGCTCCTATCACTTGTTCAGCCTCACAGAATGTTCAGTTGAAGGTATAATTTCTTTCTGGGAACTTTTGGTCATGTTAGCAAAGAAAATCTTTAATAATTACCCATAAACAAAACACTCCAAAAGTCTTGAATATAAAGTTTTGTGGGATAATTCAATGTAACAAACAAAATCCAAACATAAACAATTTTTACTTTCATGGTGTGGGCATACTGAGAGCAGTTAAAAAATATTTTCCTTACATGTGTGTTTTGTGATAAGAATGAGTATACTTTGCAGGGGGTTAAATTTGATCTTTGTGGTTATCCATGTTTGAATCAAGGATTAAATTAAAAAATAAGTTTGGAATCACAGTTCAATGATAAGATGTTTACCTAATATGAGAAAACTTAGATTTGAGTCTCAGTGGCACAAGAAAAGGAAGGAGAGGGAAAGGCAGAGAAAGAAGTAGGAATGAAGGGGAGTGTCTTAGTCAAGGTTTCTATTCCTGTACAAGCATCATGACCAAGAAGCAAGTTGGGGAGAAAAGGGTTTATACTGCTTACACTTCCACACTACTGTTCATCACCAAAGGAAATCAGAATTGAAACTCAAGCAAGTCAGAAAGCAGGAGCTGATGCAGAGGTCATTAAGGGGATGTTACTTACTGGCTTGCTTCTCTTGGCTTCCTCAGCCTGCTTTCTTATAGATCCCAAGACCAGCAGCCCAGGGATGGTACCACCCTCAAGGGGCCCTTCACCCTTGATCACTATATTGCCAATTGAGAAAATGTCCCACAGCTGGATTTCATGGAGGCCCTTCCCCAACAGAAACTCCTTTCTCTGTGATAACTCCAGCCTGTGTCAAGTTGACAAACAAAACCAGCCAGCACAGGGAGGAGAGTAGAAGAGAATGAATGGTGGAAATAAAATCCTCTGCATATGGTAGAAACTGGAAATCTAAAGTAAACACTATGAATGACCTTATATTAAAGAAAAAGCATATTTTAAATGAAATACAAAAGAAATCACAAAATGAAAAAATATTTTTAAAAACTCTAAGACAAAACTTATTTTTAAATTAATATTAAATGTATTTAAATGTATATTTTCTGTTAGATGAAAGATTGTAAATTAATTTGATGTGGAACCAAATCAATAAAATATTGTCATAAACCTGAAACACCCAATTTACTCTCAGCAAGTGTGAGATACCAGTGGCCAGACCCAGCTGCAGTCCCAGCAGCAGCCACAGTGACAGCATGAAGCAGCCTAATGGATGCCAGCACCACAGTCTCCTCATCTTTGAACTCCAACCAGCAGACTGATAAAGAAGCCAGCATTCCCACAGAAAAGAATAAAGTCAGCATGAGAAAAGAAAATTCTTGAAACTCCTCTCCAACAGTGCCAAGATGATCCAGAATGAGCTGGCTAACATGTCACGTTAGATTCTCCACCAAACTGCAGCACTGGTAACAAAGGTGACAACATCTCTGAGTAAAGATCAATCACTCTTGCACTTCCAAGATCAGTGTATGAAGGTGGTTTACTCTTCCTTGATATGACTTTTAAACCAGAATATTTCTTCCAGTCCCTAAAGATTATACTTCATACAAGAATTTACTACTATAATATTCATAGGCAATGTGTTTTTTGTTTGGAAATATTGAAAGACATCTGGAGCCCAGCACTACCTATCTCAAAAATCCTACTCTCTTTCTGCTCACTCCTTAAAGACTGCAATTCTGCTGACCCCTTGGTGGGGATTATTACCATTCAGTAAATATCCATAGAACAGAAAATGACAAAATGACCAGATAGTGGACCAAAAAATACACTACAGAAACAATTCTTCCATATTTTGTTTGCCACAGAAGAGAGCTGTTTATGATTTTAAAAGCACAAAGGTAGGAGTTGGTAAAGAATAGGGTATTTATATAACATATATCATTCAATCTTATTTCCCAGGATTTTGTTGTAATTTAAGATATCTCTAGACAAACTGGTAATAATAACCTTTAAAGCTGTCACTTTGTAAAACTGGCTGAAATTTAGTCAAGAATACATTTGCAGACAGTTATGATCCATTGATGGTAGTCTATGTTAATTTATCTAAAGTTCTATTTTCTTGTTTAAAAAAATGGAATTTGCTCTTACTCTCTTGTCTCTCTCTCTTTTGCCTCTGGCCCTCTTGGACTCTCCTTTCTCCCTATTTCCTTCCCCCCTCTTTCCACATGATCATGGCCAGCCTCTACTTCTCTACTCTCTCCTTCTCTCTTCCTTTTTTTGCCTCTCCTACCCCTTTAAATCCCTTCCCTATGCCCTAAATAAACTCTATTCTATACTATAAAAACAAAATAATAAATGATGGAATTTGTTTTTTCTTCTTAAAAGAAAACAATGATATTTAACAGTTTCAAAATTTGTTAACTCATATATGAAAAATAGGCAACTGACTATAAGACACCAGGTAGAAAAGCAGAGTTATTGTATTTTATTTTATATGCAAATTACTTCAAGGGTTGAAACAGGATTTGTGGAAATCTGTAAAGAAAAATAAACTTTAATATTTTTTGTGGAATAGTGGAATAGTGGAATAGTGGAATAGTGGAATAGTGGAATAGTGGAATAGTGGAAAAGGAATTGCTCAGTGAAATGAGAGGTTCAGACTTCTAATGTCTGAATTTGTAACAATGCTAATGAACAATATTAAGAACAACAACAAAAACCACAATTAAGAGTGATAATAATGGGCTACGGTGGCAGCAGCAGCAGCAGCAGCAGTAGCCCATCCAGCAGAAGGGCCATTAGCGGTGGAAACAAGGTGACAGGGTCCTGGCAGGCCCTGCACCTGCTACCACTGACCATCGCTGGTCAGCCAGTCTGCAAGCAGCTGCAGATTTACAGAGCCTTTCACTGCACTGAAGCCACATCAGAACTCTGCCTCCCACCAGTCAGTTACGAGAGACTCTCCAACATCTTGGCTCTCTGGACACCAGAGAGAACTGACAGCCTGAGGGACACAAACATAACCTGAGGCCAACATCGCGGGGGTCTAAGCCCGACAGGCGTTGGCCTATGTCCAAGCCCTGGGCTGTTGGGAGGGCGCCATCAGTGTGCCAACATGGCCAGGAGGTTGTTTGCCCAACAGTCTGTCCTGGCACTCACGTACCCCCATTTTGGCTACAGGATGCCAGAGATTTCTAGCAGGCAAAGCCAGCTAACAGTCATAGCCCAAGGCTAAGATAACGGGGGTATAAGCCCGACAGGTGCTGGACTGCCCCCAGTCCTTGGGCAGTCCAGTCGGCCATCTGTGTGCCAAACTGGCCAGGAGGTTGTTAGCCCAACAGGCTCTCCAGGCACTTCCAGGGAGTGTTCACACACCACAATTTTGGCTACCTGACAGAACCAGTTAGCAGAAATAGCCCAGGTATTTCTAGAAAAAGCCTGCCAAGCTTTTGCCTAGACTCAGGGCCTGAGCAGCTAGGCTAGCCTTGTGTGCCCCAACCCGGTTGGGGGAGCGGCTGCCCAGCAGACTGATCAGCACTCGGAAAAGGTCCCCATAGCATACACCCTTCAGCACTCCCTGAAGGAGCAAATGGGTACCTGGTTCAAAGAAACAATCTGGTGCAAGGCACACTAGGGCTCCAAGGGCACCCAAGAAGAGGGCAGCACATCAGCAATCTGTGACAGGGGAAACCCAGCCATCCAGTGTTCCTGAAATAGCCCTATAGCCTCACAGGAGGCTCAAACATCAGCCAGAAACAAGACCAACTAATGCCAGAGATAACAAGATGGCAAAGGGCAAACATAGGAATGCCACTAACAGAAATCTAGGCAATATGGCAGCATCTGAACCAAACTCTCCAACATCAGCAATTACGGATACACCAACACACCAGAAAATCAAGATGTGGATTTAAAGTCACTGGTCATGATGCTGCTAAAAGAACATAAAAAGGACATAAATGAATCTCTTAAAGAAATACAGGGGAACATGAATAAGCTAGAAACCCATATAATGGAAACACAGAAATCACTTAAAGAAATGCAGGAGAATAAGGCTCAAGAGATAGAAGCTAATAAAGAAGAAACGCAAAAAAAAAAAAAAAAAAAAAAAAAAAAACCTTAAAGAAATGCAGGACAGAGTAAGTCAAATGGCAGAGGTCATGAAAAAGGAAAAATAAAAATATCTTAAAGAATAAAAGGAAAACATAAAAAATGAAGGAACTGAGCAAAACTATCCTGGATCTTAAAACAGAAGTAGAAACAACAAAGAAATCACAAAGGGGCACAACTTTGAAGATAGAAAAACTTGGGAAGAAATCAGGGGCCATAGATGCAAATATCAAAAACAGAATACAAGAGATGGAAGAAAGGATCTCAGATGCCAAAGATACCATAGAAACCATTGACTAAAAAGTCAAAGAAAATGCAAAATGCAAAAAGCTTTTATCCCAGAACATCCATGAAATCCAGGACACAATTAGAAGATCAAACCTAAGGATTATAGGTATAGGTGAGGATGAAGATTTACAACTGAAAGGGCCAGCAAATATCTTCATCAAAATTATGGAAGAAAACTTTCACAACTTAAAGAGATAGATGCCCATGAATATACAAGAAGCCTACAGAACTCCAAACAGACTGGACCTGAGCAGAAATACCTCTCGTCACATACTAATCAAAACCCCCAATATACTAAACACAGAAAGAATATTAAAAGCAGTAAGAGAAAAAGGTCAAGTAACATATAAAGGAAGACTTATCAGAATCACACCAGCCTTCTCACCAGAGACCATGAAAGCTAGAAGATCCTGGGCAGATCTCATGCAGACTCTAAGAGAACACAAATGTCAGGCAAGACTACTATGCCTAGCAAAACTCTCAATCACCATAGATGGAGAAAGCAAGATATTCAATGACAAAAAACAAATTTACACAATATCTTTCCAAAAACCCAGCTCTACAAAGAATAATAGGAGGAAAACTCCAATACGAGGAGGGAAACTACATCCTGGAAAAAGCAAGATAGTAACCTTCTTTCATCAAACCCAAAAGAAGATAACCACTCGAATATAAAAATAACAACAAAAATGACAGGAAGTTATAATCACTATTCCTTAATAACTCTTAACATCAATGGACTCAATTCCGAATAAAAAGACATAGACTAAAAGACTGGATAAGGAAACAAGACCCTACATTTTGCTGCATACAGGAAACATACCTCAGTATCAAAGACAAAAACTACCTTAGATTAAAAGGCTGGAAGACAATTTTATAAGCCAATGGTCTCAGGAAACGAGCCATAGTAGCCATTTCAGTATTAGATAAAATTGACTTTCAACCTACAGTCATCAAAAGAGACACAGAAGGACAATTCTTACTTGTCAAAGGAAAAATACAACAAGAAGAACTCTCAATCCTGAGTATCTTTGTTCCAAATACAAGGGCACCCTCATTCGTAAAAGAAACTTTACTGAAGCTCAAAGCACACATTGCTCCTAACACAATAATTGTGGGTGACATCAACACTCCACTCTCCTCAGGAAAATAGAAAATAAGCAGGGACAGAGTAAAACTAATTAAAATTTTGGAACAATTGGATTTGACTGATATTTATAGAACATTTTACCCTAAAGCAAAAGAATATACCTTTTTCTCCGCACCTCATGGTACCATCTCCAAAATCGACCATATAATTGGTCATAATATAGACCTCCACAAATATAAGAAGATAGAACTAATCCCATGCCTCCTATCAGATCACTATGGAATAAGAGTGGTCTTCAATAACAGCAAAAACAACAGAAAGCCTACATACATATGGAGGCTGAACAATATTCTACTCAATGACCCCTTGGTCAAAGAAGAAATAAAGAAATAAAAGACTGTTTAGAATTTAATGAAAATGAAAGTGCGACATACCCATATCTTTGGGACACAATGAAAGCAGTGCTAAGAGGAAAACTAATAGCCCTGAATCCCTCCAAAAAGAAACAGGAGAGAGCATACACTAGCAGCTTAATGGCAGATGTGAAAGCTCTGGAACAAAAAGAAGCTAATTCACCCAGGAGAAGAAGAAGACAGGAAATCATCAAACTCAGGGCTGACATCAATCAAGTGGAAACAAAGAGAACCATACAAAGAATCAACAAATCCCTGTGCTGTTCTTTGAGAAAATCAACAAGATAGATAAACCCTTAGCCAGACTGACCAAAGGGCATAGAAGAAATATCCTATTTGAAAAAATTAGAAATGAAAAGGGCATATAACAAAAAAAAAAAAAACATGAGGAAATTCAAAAAATCATCAGATCCAACTATAAAAGCCAATATTCAACACAACTGGAGAATCTGGAGGAAATGAAAAATTTCCTAGACAGATACCAAATACCAAAATTAAATCAGGATCAAATAGATCATCTAATCAGTCCCATAACCCCTAAAGAAATATAAGGGGTCATAGAAAGTCTTCCAACCAAAAAAAAAGCACAGGACCGGATGGTTTCAGCGCAGAATTCTATTAGAACTTCAAAAGAGACCTAACACCAATACTCTTTAAACTATTCCACAAAATAGAAACAGAAGGAATACTATGCAATTCCTTCTATGAAGCCACAATTATGCCGATACAAAAACCACACAAAGATCCAACAAAGAAAGAGAACTTCAGACCAATTTCCCTTATGAACATCGATGCAAAAATACTCAATAAAATTCTTGCCAACCAAATCCAAGAACACATAAAAATGATCATCCACCATAATCATGTAGGCTTTATCCCAGGGATGCAGGGTTGGTTCAATATACGGAAATCCATCAATGCAATCCACTACATAAACAAACTCAAAAAAAAAAAGCCACATGGTCATTTCATTGGATGCTGAAAATGCATTCGACAAAATTCAGCATCCTTTCATGCTTAAAGTCTTGGAAAGAACAGGAATTCAAGGCCCATACCTAAACATTGTAAACTAGATATACAACAAACCGGTAGCCAGCATCAAACTAAATGGAGAGAAAGTTGAAGCCATCCCACTAAAATCAGGGACTAGACAGGGCTGCCCCCTTTCTCCTTATCTTTTCAATATTGTACTTGAGGTACTAGCTTCTGCAATTAGACAACATAAGGAGGTCAAAGGGATACAAATTGGAAAGGAAGAAGTCAAACTATCATTATTTGCAGATGATATGACAGTCTACATAAGTGACCCAAAAAACTCCACTAGAGAAATTCTACAGTTTATTAACAACTTCTGCAATGTGGCAGGTTATAAAATCAACTCATGCAAATCAGTAACCTTCCTATACTCGAAGGATAAGCAGGCTGAGCAAGAAATTAGGGAAATGAAACCCTTCGCAATAGCCACAAACTGTATAAAGTACATTGGAGTGACTCTTACCAAACATGTGAAAGATCTGTATGACAAGAACTTCAAGACTCTGAAGAAGGAAATGGAAGAAGACGTCAAAAATGGAAAAAAATCTCTCATGCGTTGTCAAGATTAATATAGTTAAAAAGGCTATTTTGCCAAAAACAATATACAGATTCAATGAAATTCCCATCAAAATCCCAACTCAGTTCTTCATAGAGTTAGAAAGAACAATTCTCAAATTCATCTGGAATAACAAAAAACCCAGGATAGATAAAACTATTCTCAACAACAAAAGAAATTCTGGGGCAATCAGTATCCCTGACCTCAAGCAATAGTGTTAAAAACTGCATGGTATTGGTACAGTGACAGTCAGGCAGATCAATGGAACAGGATTGAAAATCCAGAAATGAACCCACAAACCTATCTATGGCCACTTGATTCTCGACAAAGGAGCTGAAAACATCCAATGGAAATAAGATAGCCTTTTCAACAAATGGGACTGGTTCAACTGGAGATGAGCAGGCAGAAGAATGTTAATTGATCCATCCTTATCTCCTTGTACTAAGTTCAACTCCGAATGAATCAAGGACCTCCACATAAAGCCAGACACTCTGAAGCTAATAGAAAAGAAACTGGGGAAGACCCTTGAGGACATCAGTACAGGGGGAAAGTTCCTGAACAACACCAATAGCCTATGCTCTAAGATCAAGAATTGACATATGGGACCTCATTAAATTGCAAAATTTCTGTAAGTCAAAGGACACCATCAAAAGGACAAATTGGTAACCAACAAATTGGGAAAAGATCTTCACCAACCTTACATCAGATAGAGGGATAATATCCAATATACACAAAGAACTCAAGAAGTTAGATCCCAGAAAACCAAATAACCCTATTAAAAAATGAGGTACAGATCTAAACAAAAATTTTACATCTGAAGAACTTCGGATGGCTGAGAAGCATCTTAAAAAATGCTAAACTTCATTAATCATTAGGGAAATGCAAATCAAAACAACCCTGAAATTTCACCTTACACCAGTCAGAATGGCTAAGATTAAAAATCAGGAGACAGCAGGTGTTGGCAAGGATGTGGAGAAAGGAACACTCCCCCACTGCTTGTTGGGTTGCAAATTGGTACATCCACTCTGGAAATCAGTCTGGCAGTTCCTCAGAAAACTGGGCTTGTCACTTCCATACGATCCTGCTGTACTACTCCTGGTCATATACCTAGAGGATTCCCCAGCCTGTAAAAAGGATATGTGCTCCACTATGTTCATAGCAGCCCTATTTATAATAGCCAGAAGCTGGAAAGAACCCAGGTATCCCTCAAAGGAATAATGGATGCAAAAAATATGGTGTATTTATACAATGGAGTACTATTCAGCCATTAGAACAATGAATTCCTGAAATTCTTAGACAAATGGATGGAGCTGCAGAACATCATACTAAGTGAGGTAACCCAGTCTCAAAAGATCAATCATGGTATGCACTCACTAATAAGTGGATATTAGCCTAGGAAATTGGAATACCCAAAACATCAAATGAGGTACAAGAAGAACGGAGGAGTGGCCCCTGGTTCTGGAAAGACTCTGTGTAAAAATATAGATCAAAACCAGAACAGGGAAGTGGGAAGGGGTGGATGGGAGAACAGGGGGAGGGAAGGGGGCTTATGTGATTTTCAGGGAGTGGGGGGGGCAGAAATGGGAAATCATTTGAAATGTAAATAAATAATATATCGAATAAAATTAGAGAAAAAGAGTGATAATAATGAAGATAATAGCCTAATATAATAGAATAATATTAAGAATATTAATAATATTTAGCATATGTAAGATTCTTATGGTCTTTCATGTACTGATTTCATGTTTCTTAACTCCATTAATGACCCACCATTTATCAAATACAGCTTAAGGTTTCCCAACCAGACAAAACTGGAGTGAGCAAATTATTACTTGTTCATTAAAAATACTAAAATAGATAGACCTCTGCTATAATTAATCATGACATAAAAAGAAGAACAAATACATTTTAAGATATAATTGCAAAATAACAGTGAATGAAGACATTAAAATAATCAAATTTTTTCTAAGAATTATGTTCTTGCAATCATTTAATAAAAAAAGGCAAATTAGCTTACTTCAGAACTAAAATACAGGAAATTAAGTCAAACAAATGACTAATATCTCAATAAAATAAATAGAAATTAAGCATAAAATTTTCTTTGTAATACTTAAATGTAAAGCAGAAATAATTCTTTCAAGCCCGTTTAATTTCATACACATCCGGCAGACAATCAAAAGAGAATTAATTAGTTTTATAAAATTCACATAACTATGGTATCAAAACCAAATTCCAACAATAAAAAGATTCATTTACAGTGTCATTTAAAAATTCAAATATAATTGTTTTGAGTAAAATAGTGAAAAAATATGTTCAAGAACTTTTTATTTTAATGCCTTTATTACAATTTGAAAGTTATACTTTCCTCTGTTTTATGTGTCTATATGTGAGTGTGTGGGAAAAAGTGTATTTTCGTGTGTATACACAATCCACTTAAGGAACAGGAAGAACAAATCACAAATTGCAGGAGTCATTTTTATCTTAATATCATATTGTTCATGGAATTCAGATTCAGTTTTTCACTCTTAACACGAAGTGACTTAACCCACTGAGCTATTACACTGGCTCTCAAGAACTTTTTTTTTTTTTTAATGCTCAAGAATATTTGAGTGCAACAATAGAATTCATTTGTTAGTTCATTTAAAGTACCTCTTAATACAATATACATATCAAGCACATTTAAAGCCTAAACGACATTATCATTCTAATTAGCAGTAGTCTGATGCAGAATTCAAATCTCCAGTCATAAATGTCCAGCAATCAGCAACTGACTTGCCATATTCCTTACAAGGATCATTCAAACCTGGAACAAAATGAAAGCAATGTAATGATTTTTTATACATTATAAAATATGATGATGGTAAAATATTTGTTATGTCTTCATCAAGTATGAAAAAAATTATAAGTCAATATTATCATGTTTCGAATCATTTAGGTCTATCACTTTCTCGATAAGAATGGTGCAAAGCTTATTATCTTGAATGTAAAATGATACATGTAGTTTGCTATCTTTCCTTGAAATAAGCTAATATTTTTAACAACATGTGAAGAATTCAAGTCATTAAATTATATTATGTTTTAATATTTAATATGTATACATTGCACTCACTGCTCTATGGAATACATATAGAAAAGCATCACTATCCTTTATTTCTATGAACAAGAGACTTTAGTTAAGTTCCCAGTGAGTGTAGGAGCAAAAAGAATTGAAAAAAAACATAAATATGTTTCAAAAAATCATTCAAAATTTAAAATACTATTTATTTAATCAGTAAACTATTAAGTATTAATCTAATAAATTTTAAATATTTTATAGAGAAAAGAATATAATATTAATTATAAACAATAAAGGTAATTTCATTTTGCCAGTATTTATAAACATTAATAGGAATCTTTGCATAAAAATAAAAATGAAAGAATAATGAATTTTAACCTAAAAGGATACGTATGTAGGTGACATTAATATTGACATTTCACCATGGAAAGTAGTATGCTATGTAATTTGTAAAATTGAAAATGCGTAGAACACAAGTCCTAATATTACCATAAAACACCTGTATCATAATGCTTTTAATTTTTGTTCTGAAGATTTTTTAATGTGTTGTAAGCTAGAGTTATCTGAGTTAAAAAAAAAAAAAAGCAAAATTGAGGAAATGTCATTTTCAAATTGGGTTCTCAATGGAGGAGCTAGAGAAGGGACCCCTGGAGCTAAAGGGATTTGCAGCCCTGTAGAAGGAACAATATGAAATAACCAGTACCCTAGAATTCACAGGGGCTTAAACCTCCAACCAAAGAGTACTCATGGAGTGATCCATGGCTGCAGCCGCTTAAGCAACAGAGGATGTCATTGTAGTATATCAATGAGAGAAGAGGCCCTGGGTCCTGTGAAGTCTCAATGACCCAGTGAAGAAGAATGCCAGGACATGAAAGTGGTAGCGGGTAGATTTGTGAGTCAGGTTGGGGGTATGGGATAGGGGTTTTCAGAGGGAAAAGAGTAAAGGGAATAACATTTGAAATGTAAATAAATAAAACATCTACTAAAAAAGAAGACAGAAAGAAGATGGTGAGATGAAAGTATAAAAAAAAGTATGTGATAATCAAATAGAGTCATCAGTTATAATTTTTAATTATGAATGGGGAAAGACATGAAATTTATATGCAGATTATAAAAGACAGTTTTTTCCCCAGTAGTAGTAAGGAATGGTTTCAGGGACCTCTCTTACTGTAGATAACCAAACGTGCAAGATGCTCATTACCATCATGTGAAGATGCAAAATATTTTAATAGAAGTCCCTGCCCCTTTATATATATATATATATATAATTATTTATAATATCTAATACATTATGAATGGGATATTAATAATTTTTATATTACACCCCTTATGGAACTAAGATAAGAAATAATATAAGAAAAATCAGTACAATCAATCTTGCTCTAGCTCTATTCTCTCCCTCCTCATCCTCCTCTCTCCTTATTCCCCTCTCCCTTTCTCTCCAAGTTCTTAGAGTCTTATGGCTGGACTCTACTCCATACTCCTCTCTCTCTCTCTCTCTCTCTCTCTCTCTCTCTCTCTCTCTCTCTGCCATTCTCAATCTCTATTACCTGCTCAACTCCCTTTCCCATGCCCTGAATAAACTTTTTTTTTAGAGTATCCATACATTTGGCTGGTTCCTCATGGGGAAGGAATGTCTCATCATGGGCCCTCACAGACACCCCCTTTCCCCACACCTGGGAATTAGAGGAAGAAGGCAAGACAGAGACAAGGGAGCAAGCAGCCCCTTTTATAGTGAGTCAGGAAAACCTGGCTGTTACTAGGTAACTGTCAGAGAGAGTCTAGGCAAAATTTTAGCATTAATTGTTCAAATTACTGATTATATGGGGAACATAGCCTTTAAATCATCATAACTTAATCATGGCTCCCATAGTTTCAATGCAAAAATAAACTTAGGGTAACTTTGACCACAATCTTAGTTTCTCATAATCTCAGTACCAATTATATATATGAAGTACCTTCTGAAGTTCAAAGCAATCTCTTAACTTCAAATTCCTATAAAATCAAGCAGTAAATAATATACTTTAAAGATATAATTCAACCAAATATATGTTGTTCTTCCCAAATGGAGCATAGTGAGGAAATCCTAGGGCAAAACAAGCCTTAAATCTAAAAGGAAGTTTTCCAAATAATCTAGCTTCTTGTCTGATCTCAACTGGCTTATGTTATGCTGTATTCTGCTCTTCCAGCTTTCCTTCCTGCCTGACTCTTTTAGGCTGGTTTTACATTCTCTGTGAAACTCTTCTTGAGAGACAGCCCATATTTAAAACATTTTCAACATCTATAGTCTCCATTGGAACCCAGGTTTTATTTCCACAGCTTCAAGCAATGGCCTTTTGGGCAGTATATGAATGTCTCTGCCACATATATGACCTCAGAGGTTTTCTGAAACTGGAGGAAGACATCTAGATACCTTTAATTATTCAAGATATGGGAGGGTCTTCCCCTACCACCGACCAGGAAAAAGAAGAAAGCAGAAGTCATTGAAGATCTTAGGGAAACTAGAACCCTTAGCCTCCCCCACCTGCAGTTAACCAAGGAGATCATTGGAGGCTGGCTGATAGAGAATAGCTTATAAGGGTAGGGCAAAGATTCTGAGCCTAGCAATTGTGCTTTTTTGAAAAAATTGAAATAAATAAATAAGGCTGAATGTTTTTCTTCCACAGAGTAAAGATGGGCAGTGATAGAGACATAAAGGTTCTTGATGGCAGATTGGTAAAACTAAGTTGGAAGAGGCTGGGAGAACAACCAGTCACAGCTCTCAGGAAAACCAGTAGCTGGCTTTGGCAGAGCTAAGCCCGGAGGAAGATCTAAGTCAAGAGTGGTGCCAAGGGCAACTGATCTCAGAATTATCTGGGAGCAAGGGCCTCGGTCCTGGACAAAGGAGATAATGCATTTAAAATGTCATGTAATAAAGCCTTATCACTGAATCCATACCAAAATGTTATATAGATCTAAAATAAATAAGATATATGAGACACTTAGATTTATTAGTTTGGGAAATTTTTAATCAAAAACACACTAGAGTAATCAACTGATTTTGAGAATGATCATAGAAAGCTAGAAGATATGTGAAGGCTAGATTTTCTTTGGGATCTCTGTGGAATTTCAAGAACAATGAATGGTCTTTTGTAACAATGTCATTGTTTCAATGAACTCAATGGGATCTGTATAAATAGTGAATAGAGAATAAAAGGGATGTTAGTGTAGTTCATGGTTTTGATATATCTTTTTTGTTGTTGATATGTATTTGTTCATTTGTTTGAGATAAAAGTCTTTTGTTCACACTGATGTCAGAATCTCCCTCTAGAGGAGAGTGGCCTGAACTCTTCATCCTCCTGCTCTAGCTCATAGTTGTTCATTCCAGAGGTATGTACACCACATCCTGTTCAGCTTCAAATCCTAAAGGTGGAAAATTACATGGTAAAAATATGTTGAGATCAGAGATTATTTTAGAACCATAATCTAATAAGGGTAGAGGTGAACACAAACTCCAAATAACTAGTATTTCGTTGATTTTCTCAGAACAGTTACAAAACCTCAACAGACACAACTTAAGAAAGCATTTATTCTGGCTCATGTTGTGACTGATACAATCCACATCAGCAAGAAGGCATGGGAACAGGAGGGTGATATGTTGTTTATAATTAATCTGAGATAGGAAGCACAGATTCCTTTTTAGAACTTTATGGCTGTGGAGAGGCACCATGACCAAGGCAACTCTTATAAAGGAGAGAATAATTTGGGCTTACAGTTTCAGAGGTTTAGTACATTATCACCATGGCAATGGTAGGAAGCATATAGGCAGCTATGGTGCTGCAGGAGCCAACATTTCTACATCTTGATCTGAAAACAGGCAGGAAGAAAGTGGGTTTCTATCACACTGGGCATAGCCTGCACATATAGAATTGCAAAACCTTGCTTGCATAGTGACAAACTTACTCTAAATAGGCAACACCTCCTCCAATACAGTTATCCATTCTAATAGTGCTATTCTCTATGGGCCAATCATTCAAGCACAGGAGTCTATTTGTGTTGGCAATACCTCACTTTAAGCTCAAGATGCCTGGGACCCCTGATGACAAGGAAGAAAACCTCGCCAGGGGTACCATGTTTCAGAGTATGAAGCTACGACCTCTTGTGGGCCCCAGTACGAGTACTGATAGGACCCCAAGGCCTACTTCTTTGGTGCATGCACCTCATGATGTCATTTCTGCAATTATTTTCAGCACTTATTATTCTTTTTATCTATTTACTGTTCCTTCTCTTCCTTCCTTGATTAAACCTGTATATGGCGAGCTGACAAGATCTAGTAGGAGTCTGATTTATATCTAGAAGTTAGATGTTACATATAATACTAAAGTGAAGGCTGTTCATTAATTCAAGAAATTAACCTAGAGCCATAGGCAGATATGAGTAATTTACAGCTGTTCCCTCAGCATTGGTCTCAATGCAATAAAAATAGGATATATATTATCAAAAAAATTAGGATGGAATAATATACAGCTAGTTTCCCAGAAAGTTAGCAAAGGATTCCTTGGGTTTAGGGACAATGGTAGCAGCTCCCTAGGAATTTTCCATACAGGGTAGGTGAGGTTGATTTTGTAGATGGAAAGATGGGATCCAGATATTATAAAGACTTCCAGGAGAGTAGTATAACATCACATTTGCCATTTTATGGAATCATATTGTCTCATAGGTGTCTGAAAGATACTGATTTTGTGACTGCAGTAATGCTGCTCCTGACCTCACTCGAGACTGTGGTTTGGAGATATATAAAATTGTGCTTGCTGTAAAATTTTTATGTCTGAGACCACGGAGTTCTGTTTTTTCTCTTCTAAATCTCTGTGTCACGGGAAAGTGTGGGCACAGGAAAATAGAAAAACATTTACCTGCACCTATCCCCTATGAATTGTGTAACCAAATTTTTTGTATGATTTCAATAAAAGACTGGACTGAGTCAAGGCTAGGGGTACCCTGAGTCAGGAGTTAAGGGCTCATATGTCAAAAACAACAACAACAACAACAACAACAACAACAACAACAAACAGCATGTCAATATTGTATCTCAATTGTATGTTTTCTTATTTTCCTACCCCTTGGCTTTGATAAACCTAGACTCTTCTTAAAGTTGGAAACCAGCATATGGGGAGGGTCATGACTATTTAAAGCACCATTTACATTCCATTTTTAGTACATCTGAAATTTAAGCCACATGATGATGCTTCCTACCTACTAGTTTTCCTTTTTCAATTAAATTTCAGTGGAATTATTCTCATGGATATACCCAGTAGAATGCCATCTAAGTGATTCTAAATCCAGCCAAAATAGAAATTAATACTAATCCTTACAACAAGATGAACTATAATTTCATTGACAAAATAGGGAATACAAGCAAGGATAATATACTACTCTTCATGGCTACTGAGTCAGTAAGGATTTCAGTGATGAAAGGATGTAATGATAAAGCAATCTCATTTCTTTCTGTGTTTGTATGTATGTGTCATAGAAATACATATCTATGGATCCCACAGGGTCAAATACAAATGTTTACTAAATACTTGGACATAAATCCTTTGAAAATATAAATCTGTATTAATATATTTTTATTTGGAATTGAAGTGGATGTATATAAATGTGTGTATATGCACTGCAATAAAGTACATAATGCTTGGTTATATATTATAATTTATTATATATTACTTCTAAAGAATGATTATTAAATACTATTTGTTTTAAGCAATCAACTATGTTATTTTCAATTTTTTGTTTAAACTACACTGAAACCAACTCTCTTAAGGTTTGCTGTGATAAAACACCATAACCAAAAGTAACTTGAGAAGGAAAAGATTTATTATTTCAGCTCATGTTTCCACATCATATTTCCTCATTGAGCAAATTCAGGTTAGGACTTTGAGGTAAAAAGATGGGGGCAAGAAGTGAAGAAGAGCTCCTAGAAGAGTGCTGCTTGCTCACTGTCTTTCCTTGGACAACTTTGATACTATCTAGAACCACTTGCACAGGTGTGGTACCACTCACAATGGTTCATGTCTTTCCATGTCAAATACTAATTGAAAAAAAAATGAAGTCACTGTTTTTGATAGCTAATTAGTAATCCATTAGGTAAATGTTCCACATTGTCAGTATCTACTCATCTGTTGAGGTACATTTGGGTTCTTTCCAGCTTCTGGCTATTGTAAATAAGGCTGTTATAAACATAGTGGAGCATGTATCCTTATTAAAGGTTGAAACAGCTTATGGGTATATGCCCAGAAGTGGTATAGTTGGGTCCTCAGGTATTAATATGTCCAGTTTTCTGAGGAACCCCCAGACTGATTTGAAAGTGGTTGTACAAGCTTGAAACCCCACCAAGAAGGAGGAGTGTCCCTCTTTTTCCACATCCTTGCCAGGATCCGCTCTCATCAGAGATTTTAACCTAGCCAATCTAATTGGTGTGAGGTAGAATCTCAGGGATGTTTTGATTTGTATTTTCCTGATGCCTAAGGATGTCAAACTTTTTTTAGGTGCTTTTCAGCCTTTCAGTATTCCTCAGAAGTCTTTTAGTCTTTTTGTTGTTGTTTTTGTTTTGTTTTGTTTTGTTTTGTTTTTGGCTTTTGTTGTTGTTGTTCTTATAATTTTTTTCATTTTTTTATTAGCTATTTCCTTGTTCCCCCCCCCAAAACCCCTATTTCATCCCCCTTCCCCATGCTCACAAACCTACCCACTCGTGCTTCCATGTCCTGGCATTCCCCTAGACTAGGGCAATGAGCCTTCACAGGTCCAAAGGCCTTAAATCTCATTGACGTCCAATAAGGCCATGCTCTGCAATACCTGGGGCTGGAGTCATTGGTTCCTCCATGTGTACTCTTTGGCTAGTGATTAAGGCCATGAGAACTCTGGGGGTACTGGTTGGTTCATATTGCTGTTCATCATATAGGGCTATAAACACCTTCAGTTCCTTGGGTCCTTTTTCTAACTCACCCATTAGGGACCCTGTGCTCAGTTCAATAACTGAATAAGAGCATTACCCTCTGTATTTGCGAGGCACTGGATGGGCATCTCAGCAGACAGCTATATCAGGCTCCTGATACAGTAGTTGGCATCTACAATAGTGTCTGGCTTTGGTAAATGTATGAGATGGGTACTCAGGTGGGGCAGTGTCTGAATGGCCTTTCCTTCATTCTCTGCTCCTCACTTTATCTCTGAATTTCCACCCATGGGTAATTTATTCCCCCTTCTAAGAAGGGCCAAAGCATCCACACTTTGATCTTCCTTCTTTTTGAGCTTCATGTGGTCTATGAATTATATCTTGGGTATTCTGAGCTTCTGGGCTAATATCCACTTCTCAGTGAGAACATACCATGTGTGTTCTTTCGTGATTGGGTTACCTCACTCAGGATGATATTTGTTCAAGACTCTTCCCCAGTATCTCCTCTGTATTCGTCAGGGTATCTGGTTTTATGTGTAAGGTCCTTTGTGCAAGGACATAAGAATTGGTTGATTTGCATTTTTCTATATGCTGACCTACAGTTGATCAAGCTCCATATGTTAAAAATGTTGTCTTTTTCCCACTGGAAGTTTTTAGCTCCTTTGTAAAATATCAAATAACAATAGGTGTGTAAGCTCATTTCTGAGTTTTCAATTCTATTTCATTGATCTTCCTGCTTGTCTCTGTACCAATAAAATACAGTTTTTATCACTATTGCTGTGTAGCAGAGCTTGTGGTTAGGGATAGTGATTCCCCCAGAGGTTCTTTTGTTGTTGAGAATAGTTTTGATATTCTGGGCTTTTTATTATTCCAAATGTATTTGCAGATTGCTCTCCCTAGCTCTATGATGAATAGATTTGTAATTTTGATGGGGTTTGCATTGAAACTGTACATTGGTTTTGGCAAGATGGCCATTTTAATTCTATTAATCCTGCCAATTCATGAGCATGGGAGATCTTCTTCTGAGATCTTTTTTAATTTCTTTATCCAGAGGCTTGAAATTCTTGTCATACAGATCTTTCACTTGCTTGGTTAGTCACACCAAGTTGTGGTTATTGTGAAGGAAGTAATTTGCAAAATTCTATTCTCCACTTCTTTATCCTTTGAGTAGAGAAAGGCTACTGATTTGTTTGAGTGAATTTTATATCTAGACACTTTGCTGAAGTTGTTTGTCAGCTTTAGGAGTTCTCTGGTGGAATTTTTAGGATCTCTTAAATATAAGACGATATTATCTACATAAAGTGATATTTTGACTTCTTCCTTTACAATTTGTATACCTTTGACCTCATTTTGTTCTCTAATTGCTAGCTAGAACTTCAAGTGCTATATAGAAAAAAATAGGGAGAGTGTAGGAAGTCTTGTCGGGTCCCTGATTTTAGTGGGATTGCTTCAAGTTTCTCTCCATTTAGTTTGTTCTCTCCATTTGGTTTGTTGTATGTTGCTTTTACTGTTTGGGTATGGGCCTTGGATAACTGATCTTTCCAAGACTTTTAACATGAAGGGGTGCAGAATTTTATCAAATGTTTTTTCTGCACCTAATTAAATGATCATATGGTTTTTTTAATGAGTTTGTTTATGTAGTGGATTACGTTAATGGATTTCCATATATTGAACTATCCCTGCATTCCTGGGATGAAATCTACTTGATAGATTAGGTCTTCTTTGAAGATCTGATAAAATTCTCCACTAAAGCCATCTAGTCCTGGAATTTTTTTTCTGGGAGACTGTTAATGATTCCTTCTATTTCCTGATCCTGTTTTAACTTTGGCATCTGGTTTGTATCTAGAAAATTGTCTATTTCCTTCAGATTTTCTAATTTTGTTCAGTATAAGATTTTGTAGCAGGATATGATGATTTTTTGCATTTCCATGGTTTCTGGTGCTATGTCTCCCTTTCCATTTCTGATTTTATTAATTTGGGTAATGCCTCTGTGCCCTCTGTTTATTCTGGCTAAGGGTTTTTATATCTTGCTGATTTTCTCAAAGATCCAGCTCATGGTTTTGTTAATTCTTTGTGTAGTTCTTTTTGTTTCTATTTAATTGATGTCAGCCCTGAGTTTGATTATTTCCTACCATCTACTCCTCTTGAGTGTATTTGCTTCTTTTTGTTCTAGAGCTTTGTGGTGTGCTGTCAGCTGCTAGTGCATGTTCTCTCCATTTTCTTTATGGAGGCACTTAGAGCTATGAGTTTTCCTCTTAACACTGCTTTCATTGTCTTTCATCAATTTTGGTATGATGCACCTTTATTTTCAGTACATTCTAAGAAGTCTTTAATTTTGTTCTTCATTTCTTCCTTGGCCAAGTTATCATTGAGGAGAACATTGTTCAGCTTCATGTGTGTGTTTTCTGATTTTGTTGTTGTTGTTCTTGTTGGAATTTAAGACTAGCCTTAGACTTTGGTGATCTGATAGGATGTATAGAATTATATCAATATTCTTGCATTTGTTCAGGCCTGTTTTTTTGACCAATTATATCATCAATTATGGAGAAGGTACCATAATGTGTTGAGAAGAAGATATATTCTATTTCTTTAGCATTAAATGTTCCATAAATATCTGTTAGATCCATTTGCTTCATAACTTTTGTTATTCTCACAATGTCTCTGTTTAGTTTCTGTTTCCATGATTTGTCCATTACTGAGAATGCAGTGTTGAAGTCTCCCACTATTATTGTGTGGGGTGCAATGTATGCTGTGAGCTTTAGTAAAGTTCCTTTTTTGAATGTGGGTGCCCTTGCATTTGGAGCATAGATGATCAGAATTGAGATCTCATCTAGGTAGATTTTTCCTTTGTCAAATATGAAGTGTCATTCCTTATCTTTTGTAACAACTTTTGGTTGAAAGTTGATTTTATTCAGTGTAACAAGGGCCACTCCAGCTGGTTTCTTGGGACCATTTGCATGGAAAGTTGTTTTTCAACTTTTGACTCTGAGGTATTGACTGTCTTTGTCACTGAGGTAGGGTTTTTGTATGCAGCAAAATATTAGGTCCTGTTTAGGTCTCCAGTCTGTTATTCTATATCTTTTTATTAGGATATTGAGTCCATTGATGTTAAGAGATACTAATGAAAAGTGATTGTTACTTCCTGTTATTTTTGTTGTTAAAGGTCAAATTATGTTTGTGTGGCTATCTTCTTTTGGATTTGTTGAAACAATAACTTCATGCTTTCTCTAGGGTGATGTATTCCTTATTGTTTTGTTATTTTCCACCCATTATCCTTTGTAGTGCCGGGTTTGTAGAAAGATATAAATTTGGTTTCACCATGTAATATTTTGTTTTCTCTGTCTGTGGTAATTGAGAGTTTTGCTAGGTATAGTAGCCTGGGTTGACATTTATATTGTCTTAGGGTCTGTGTGACATCTGCCCAGAATCTTCTAGCTTTCATAGTTTCTGTTGAGAAGTTGGGTGTAATTCTGATATATCTGCCTCTATATGTTATTTGTCCTTTTTCCCTTACTGCTTTTAATATTCTTTGTTTAGTGCATTTGGTGTTTTGATTGTTATACAATGAGAGGAATTTCTGTTCTGGTCCATTCTGTTTGGAGTTCTGTGGGCTTCTTTTATGGCCATGGGCATCTCTTTCTTTAGCTTAGGGAAGTTTTCTTCTATAATTTTGTTGAAGATATTTACTGACCTCTTAACTTGTAAATTTTTGCTCTCTTTTATACCTATAATCCTTAGGTTTGGACTTCTCATTGTATGTATTGGACTGTATTTTCTGGACATTTTGGTTTGCAAGCTTTTTGAATTTTGCATTTTCTTTGACTGTTGTGTCTGTCTCTTCTAAGGCATATTCTATACCTGAGAATCTCTCTTATATATCTTGTATTCTGTTAGAAATACTTACATCTGTAATTCCTGATCTATTTCCTAGGTTTTTCCTTTCCAGGTTTGCCTCCATTTGTGTTTTCTATATTGTTTCTACTTTCACTTTTAGGTCTTGAATCACTTCATTCAATTCCTTCGGCTGTTTATCTGTGTTTCCCTGTATTTCTTTCAGTGACTTATTGATATCCTCCTTAAAAGATGTTATTTTCTTCATGAGATAGGATTTTAGGTCAACTTCCTACTTTTCAGGTGTGTTGCTATATTCAGGGCTTGCTGTGGTGATAGAACTGGTTTCTGATGATACCCCCTTATATTGCCTTTTCTTACTTATGGTCTGGTGTTTGCCTTTCACCATCTGGATATCCCTGGTGTTTGTTGGACTTGGTGATTGTCTGGAGTCAGCCTTTTTTGACCCTGGGTTGCTTCAACTCTCCTGGTAGGCTTGTAGCCCAAGTTGTAGCAGATCACCTGGGACACCTTCCAATGCGGGGCTCTTCACATGGACAGAGAGGGTTTTGATATTGTGCCCTGGATGCAGTAGATCTCTGAGGAGGCCTTCAGACTGTTGGGTCAACTGTTCAGAATGCAGCTCATTCTCAACTGCTCTGAGCTCAGCAGGTTCTCTAGGATGGATCAGGAAATGGTATCTTCAATGAGGCAGAACATCCAAGAGTCTATCCCAGCAGAAAGGGCTGGACAGCAGAAGCATTTATGTGCTTCTTAATGTGATCTACCTACATTATGAGATGTGATGTTAAATCCAAGTCTTGCTTTTCCAGTGTGTATGGGTATCCAGGACTTGCTGTCTTGGGAGAATTGGTTTCTGGTGATGGCAAGTAGCCTTGATTTCTGTTGGCAAGGTTATTTCACTTGCCTTTCACCATCTGATTATCTCAGGTGTTAGTTGGTCTTGGTATCTCTGACTGGAGCTTGTCCCTCCTGTGGGCCTGTAAGCCTGTGTCAGCACTCCTGGGAGACCAACTCTTTTCTGGCAGGACCTGTGTTCAAAGGGCTGTCAAACACCCTCAGCTCCAGGTGCATATGGAAGGTGAAAGGATCCGGTAACAAATGCACCACTGTTCCTGCACCCTGTGTGCTCCTGACCAGTCTGTCTCTGGCCATAAATTGATGAGAAAGTGGAAAGCTCACCTCTGAGCCCCAGAGTGAGAGCACTCCTGGGAGACAAGCTCCCTCTTGGCAGGACCTGTGTGGGAAGCCAATAGAGATCCTTACTACAGCCCGGAGGGCTGACATGGCAAAGGTCCTGAGTAAAGCAAAGAAGAGCCTCTCCCTGTGATTTGCCAGTGGAAGGAAGTCCTGAGAAAACTGCAGGATGCTCCAGACTATGCAAACACTAGATGTATCCACTGGAGGACCCTTATCTCTTCTTGATGAAACTGCCAAGAATGCCCCTCCCTCCTTTGTTCTTGCCTCTTCCTCTGAGAGCTTAAAACCTGTGTACCCTGGAATATTAAACGAGGCCTCGACAATGAACCCCGCTTGCCTGGCCTTATTTCTCTCCCTCTCCCCGACCCTCAGGTAGCACCCCTTAGGAACCCTGAATAACTGGACCTGCTGGATGGGTCAGACCTGTGTACAGAAGTGATTATCACATTCTTGTTTTTTTTTTTTTTGTTTGTTTGTTTTAAGATATTTTCTTTAATGGCATTTCAAATGTTATTGCTATGGCCTCTGTATGAGGTTTCTATGTCCTGTATAAAGGCATGTGTCACCATGCTATGAAAATCATATTCATGAAGAAAAAACTAAGGTAATAAAATCATAATGGTAAGGCACTAATCTTACAGGTTTTATTTCCTTTTATGAAAAAGAGAAAATGTAGAAAAGATTGCATTCTCTATGCATGCTCCATTACTGAAATCTTTGTGAGTGTACTTTCAAGAGTTGGCTGTCTACAAAATTACATAATTCCATATCGTTGTATTTTTTATGGTTTGTACAATGTTTGAAGCATCCTCAATAATCAGCAAAAACTTTACTTAATAAACTAAATTGATAATGCAACATGTTTTGAAATCTAATGATTGTATATACACTGAATAATAATAGGGAATCAAGAATAATAATTGCTACTTCAGTAGAATTTTGAAAGTGATGTTTTTGGCATAAGTATAGCAATATATTGCAAACTTTAAGCTGTAAATGGATTTTAACAGTAGAGCCCCAAAATATGTATACGTTGATAAGCTTAACAAAACTGCATTACTAATTTTATATGTATTGATCATATTGAACTATTTTGTGATATATTTATGTTAGTATTGAATTATATACAATTTATTTTATTGCCACAGCTGAAATACTAATTTTCAAAGATTTTTATTTAGTGTTCAGCTGTGAAAATGGAATATATTATTTGTTTGTGCATGTATGTATATGTGTATATGCATGTGTGTGTATGTGCATATGTGTATCTGTGTGTCTATGTGTCTGGTAGTCATTGAGTTTGTATTTAAATTTTTCTAAGAATTTATTGTGGCCACAAAACAAGTTATGTCTAATTTTTAGATGTAACACTGTGCTAATTCATGTTCATATTTTCTTTCCAAGAAAACCTGCATTTATAGGTCATGTTTATTTTATTTCACATTTTTGAGTCCTTGACAAGGCAGGTTGTTTGCAAGTCATAAATTTGACTCTTGAGCATTAAAAAATAAACAACTCATGTAATATGTGCATTTAATAAAAGTTAAGAGAAACCATTCTCCTAATATCAGAATAAGCCTCATGATTATTCATCACTGCGTTATCACTGAGCAGTATGTTGAACAGAAGAAATGCTGGCTATTAGTCACTCTCAAAGTTTTGGGGACATGCTATATATCACCTAGCTCCATGTTAAAATATTCCAAAATGTAAATTGACCATGGTGTAAAAGGAAATCACAATGGTTCTTACACATTCAGAATGTTTGACTGTGAACATTGTGTATAATAGAAACTCTATTAATTTTCAGAATAAACATAAATATTTTTTACATTACATTGTTTACTATGTTAATAAGAACAGTAAACATTTTATGATTGCAATTTAGTGTAATTTAGCTTTCGAAATAAAGTTAAAAAATAATATAACCTTTTCTTTGTAACTGCTATTTATAACAAAAGGTAAAGTAGCTTCTCGAGCTTTTCCTTATTTTTTCTTTCCTTTGAAGTGGCGATTCTTAGATGTCCTCAAAATTGATAATTTAACGAAAAAAGAGTTCATAAAAATTATGGTGCTCATATTTCAGGAAAATTGCGCTTAACTTACATTTGGTATAAAATCAATAATTGGCTAAGTTTAGGTAAGTCAAATATGGAGCCACAAATGACTTAATATACTTTGTGAATTCCATACAAATTATTTTAACCTTATTCAATACCTTCATCATGTGACAAATCAATGAATCCTGGACCTGAATTTTACCTCTCATTAATTTTGAAGATTGTCTTATAAAATATATAAATGGTGGATATGGCAGTTTTGACTAGTTGTTTTCTACTTGTTGGTCATCAACCTCTTTGGGTATAAACTGACCTTTTCACTTTTGTTATTGAATCCATCTAAAAACTCAGATATTTAGAATATTCTTTATGGTAGTAGCAAAATTACAGCTATTAAGTACCAAAGAAAGAAATCTTATGGTTCTAAAATCACACAATATGAATAATTGTATTGAATTGTCACACCATTTGGTACTTTGATATACTGTGGTATGGATTTCCTCTACTTTCCCAGTTCTCAGGGGCGCCCCGAATTCTGCAGCAGAATTCTTCAGCCTCTACTTCACTCTGTGCATGCCTTCTGTTGATTGCAGAGACCCTCAATCTCTGGTCTTCCTACAAATCTTGCTGTTCTTCAGCTCCCAACAAGAGACATATAGCCATTGCTTACCATGCTGCTAGAAGTCTGGGTAAAGACCTCCATTTGATTTGTTCCCTCAGACCCCCATGGGCCACATGTAGCACTGAAATAGATCCATTCAACAAAGACAAACCCGAAAACCTCACATACATGCACAATCACAATACACCAAATGGTTAGACTCCAAGATAAGAACATGGTCAATAACATTCAGAGCAATATGTTGTACCAGAGCTCAGCCATCTTACTACAGCAGTCACTGAATATTCCAAGGGAGCTGAAGCACAAGAAAAAACCTTAAACTAACTTTTTGAGAATAACAGTTTAAAGAGGTAATAAATAAAACACTTAATAAAATTGAGGGAGACATAAACAGAGAAAATTAATTAATTAATTAAAGAAAGCCAAAAAAAAAAAAACCTTAACAGTTAAAGGAAATGAAAAAAAATTATTCAAGAACTAAAAATGGAAATGGAATCAATAATGGAAAGACAAACTCATATAACAATGAACATTAAAATTTAGAAATGTGAGCATGTGTGTATGTGTGTGTGTATATATATATATATATATATATATATATATATATATATATATATACACTAATGCAAATATATACTATTACAAATAAAATATATATTATATATTTATATATATTATATATTACTTATATATATATTACTTATATATTTATATCTAATATAATTATATGTTTATATAATTATGTAAATATATATAATTATACATATATCTATATTATATTTGCATTAGTATACAAATATATATATCCTAATACAAATATAATATAGCTATAAATATAATATAATTATGCTAATTAGCAGAAGACCATTTGCAAGCTACTAATTCACTTCTATACCACTGCTGAGAAGTCCAGACATAAATGAGTATTTGTTTTCTCATAAAATATCCATCCTTTCTGACCAATCACACTCCCTGACCTTAGCATTCCCCTAGTGCTGCTTTTAAAACACCAGATAGGAGACTTTGTTTTAACTTACCCACTCATTATGTATTCAGCACTCGTGATTTTTCTCATGTACTGGCATAAAAAAATAATTGGTAGAACTTTGCACTTGTCATTAAAATAACTTTAAATGCTCTGTCTATGTTATTATATGCACACTGAACTAAATATCATTTTTAGATAAAAGAAAATGCATTATTGTTGATGCTATGAAATTTCTGGGAGTGAATCAATATGATTAACTTCTGTCTTTTCTCATTAGCCAGTCTGCATCCTTGGACACACATGAAATAATAATTTGTTCAATCAAGGGAGAAAATAAGAAACTCCGTTTCTGGTTCCAAAGCATCAGGAGAGTGGCTATTTCTAACATCTGTTTTGATATTAGTGTTTGTTGTTTGTTTGATTGATTGATTCCTAGTCAAGCTTTCAGATGACAGTGACACAAACTAATATCTTCTCAAATGTTGCAGAGAATATGAGAAAGAATTGTTAATTGGACACAAATTCTAAAATATATAATAAGTAATAATATTTCTTGCATTAAATTTTAGAATATTCAATGCAATAGTGATAGACATAAATTTCTTTTTTTAAAGAAATCAAGTAATTTTTTATTTTTTTATTCGATATATTTTTTATTTACATTTCAAATTATTTCCCCTTTTCTTACCCCTCCACTCCCCAAAAGTTCCATAAGCCCCCTTCTCTCCCCCTGTTCTCCCACCCACCCCTTCCCACTTCCCTGTTCTGGTTTTGCCCTATACTGCTTCCGGAACAAGAGGCCACTCTTCCATTCTTCTTGTACCTCATTTGATAGCCACAAACAGTATAAAGTATCTTGGGGTGACTCTTATCAAATATGTGAAAGATCTGTATGACAAGAATTCAAGACTCTGAAGAAGGAAATGGAAGAAGACCTCAAAAAATGGGAAAACCTCCCATGCTCATGGATCGGTAGAATCAATATAGTTAAAATGGCCATTTTGCCAAAAGCAAATAAAAGATTCAATGCAATACCCATCAAAATCCCAACTCAATTCTTCACAGAATTAGAAAGAGCAATTATCAAATTCATCTGGAACAACAAAAAACCCAGGATAGCTAAAACTATTCTCAGCAACAAAAGAAAGTCTGGGGGAATCAGTATCCCTGACCTCAAGCAATACTACAGAGCAATAGTGTTAAAAACTGCATGGTATTGGTACAGTGACAGGCAGGAGGTTCAATGGAACAGGATTGAAGATCCAGAAATGAACCCACACACCTATGGCCACTTGATCCTCCATAAAGAGGCTGAAAACATCCAATGGAAAAAAGATAGCCTTTTCAACAAATGGTGCTGGTTCAACTGGAGGTCAGCATGCAGAAGAATGCGAATTGATCCATCCTTGTCTCCTTGTACTAAGCTCAAATGCAAATGGATCAAGGACCTCCACATAAAGCCAGACACTCTGAAGCTAATAGAAAAGAAACTGGGGAAGACCCTTGAGGATATCGGTACAGGGAGAAAGTTTCTGAACAGAACACCAATAGGGTATGCTCTAAGAGCAAGAATTGACAAATGGGACCTCATAAAATTACTAAGTTTCTGTAAGGCAAAGGACACCATCAAGAGGACAAATCGGCAACCAACAAATTGGGAAAAGATCTTCACCAATCCTACATCAGATAGAGGGCTAATATCCAATATATATAAAGAACTCAAGAAGTTAGACTCCAGAAAACCGAACAACCCTATTAAAAATGGGGTACAGAGTTAAACAAAGAATTCTCACATGAAGAACTTCGGATGGCGGAGAAGCATCTTAAAAAATGCTCAACTTCATTAGTCATTAGGGAAATGCAAATCAAAACAACCCTGAGATTTCATCTTACACCAGTCAGAATGGCTAAGATTAAAAATTCAGGAGACAGCAGGTGTTGGAGAGGGTGTGGAGAAAGAGGAACTCTCCTCCACTGCTGGTGGGGTTGCAAATTGGCACAACCACTCTGGAAATCAGTCTGGCGGTTCCTCCGAAAACTGGGTACCTCACTTCCAGAAGATCCTGCTATACCACTCCTGGGCATATACCCAGAGGATTCCCCACCATGTAATAAGGATACATGCTCTACTATGTTCCTAGCAGCCCTATTTATAATTTCCAGATGCTGGAAAGAACTCAGGTATCCCTCAACAGAAGAGTGGATGCAAAAAATGTGGTATATCTACACAATGGAGTACTATTCAGCCATTAGAAACAATGAATTCATGAAATTCTTAGGCAAATGGATGGAGCTAGAGAACATCATGCTAAGTGAGGTAACCCAGACACAAAAGGTGAATCATGGTATGCACTCACTAATAAGTGGATATTAACCTAGAAAACTGGAATACCCAAAACATAATCCACACATCAAGTGAGGTACAAGAAGAAAGGAGGAGTGGCCCCTTGTTCTGGAAAGACTCAGTGAAGCAGTATTCGGCAAAACCAGAATGGGGAAGTGGGAAGGGGTGGGTGGGAAGACAGGGGGAGAGAAGGGGGCTTGAGGGACTTTCGGGGAGTGGGGGGCTAGAAAAGGGGAAATCATTTGAAATGTAAATAAATTATATCGAATAAAAATATTAAAAAAAGAAATCAAGTATTTTTTTAATTTTTTTATTCGATATATTTTTTATTTACATTTTAAATGATTTCCCCTTTTCTTACCCCCCCACTCCCCAAAAGTTCCATAAGCCCCCTTCTCTCCCCCTGTTCTCCCGCCCACCCCTTCCCACTTCCCCGTTCTGGTTTTGCCCTATACTGCTTCACTGAGTCTTTCCAGAACAAGGGGCCACTCCTCCATTCTTCTTGTACCCCATTTGATGTGTGGATTATGTTTTGGGTATTCCAGTTTTCTAGGTTAATATCCACTTATTAGTGAGTACATACCATGAAGATCTTTTGAGACTGGGTTACCTCACTTAGTATGATGTTCTCCAGCTCCATCCATTTGCCTAAGCATTTCATGAATTCATTGTTTCTTTTTTTTTCTTTTTTCTTTTATTGATATATTTTTTATTTACATTTCAAATGATTTCCCTTTTTCTGGGTCCCCACTCCCCACAAGTCCCATGAGTCCTCTTCCCTCCCCCTGTTCCTCCATCTACTCCTACCTGCTTCACTGTTCTGGATTTCCCCTATACTCTTGCACTGAGTCTTTTTAAAGCCAGGGACCACTCCTCCATTCTTTTTGGACATCATGTAAATTGTGGATTATGTCTTGGGTATTCAAAGTTTCTAGGCTAATATCCACTTATCAGTGAGTGCATACCATGACTGATCTTTTGAGACTGGGTTACCTCACTTAGTATGATGTTCTCCAGCTTCCTCCATTTGTCTAAGAGTTTCATGAATTCATTGTTTCTAATGTCTGAATAGTACTCCATTGTGTAAATATACCACATTTTTTGTATCCATTCCTCTGTTGAAGGACACCTGGGTTCTTTCCAGCTTCTGCCTACTACAAATAGGGCTGCTATGAACATAATGGAGCATGTGTCCTTATTGCATGCTGAAGAATCCTCTGGATATATGTCCAGGAGTGGTATAACAGGGTATTCAGGAAGTGTCATGCCCAGTTTTCTGAGGAACCGCCAGACTGATTTCTGAAGTGGTTGCACCATCTTAAAATCCCACCAGCAGTGGAGGAGTGTTCCTCTTTCTCCACATCCTCGCCAACACTTGCTGTCTCTTTTGACCTTAGGCATTCTGACTGGTGTGAGGTGAAATCTCAGGGTTGTTTTGATTTGCTTTTCCCTAATGAATAATGATGTTTAACATTTCTTAAGGTGTTTCTCAGCCCTCCAAAGTTCTTCATTTGAAAATTCTTTGTTTAGCTCTGTACCCCACTTTTTAATGGGGTTATTTCGTTCTCTGGGTTCTACCTTCTTGATTTCTTTGTATATATTAGATATTAGCACTCTGTCGGATTTAGGGTTGGTGAAGATCCTTTCCCAATCTGTTGGTTGATGTTTTGACCTTTTGACAGTGTCCTTTGCCTTACAGAAACTTTGTAGTTTTATGAGGTGCAATTTGTCAATTCTTGATCTTAGAGCATAAGCTATTGGTGTTCTATTCAGGAACTTTTCCCCTGTGACCATGTCCTCACGAGTCTTCCCCAGTTTCTTTTCTATAAGTTTCAGTGTGTCAGGTTTTATATGGACATCCTTGATCCATTTGTAGTTGAGGTTCGTACAAGGAGATAAGAATGGATCGATTCCCATCCTTCTGCATGCTGAGCTCCAATTGAACCAGCACCATTTGTTGAAAAGACTATCTTTTTTCCACTGGATGCTTTCAGCTCCTTTGTCGAAGATCAAGTGACCATAGGTGTCTTGGTTCATTTCTGGGTCTTTATTCCTATTCTATTCATCCGCTTGCCTGACATTGTACCAATACCATGCAGTTTTTATCACTATTGCTCTGTAGTAAAGTTTAAAGTATGGGATACTGAATCCTCCTGAAATTCTTTTACTGTTGAGAATAGTTTTAGCTAACCTGAGTTTTTTGTTATTCCAGATGAATTTGAGCATTGCTCTTTCTAGCTTTATGAAGAACTGGATTGGGATTTTAATGGGGATTGCACTGAATCTGTAGATTGCCTTTGGCAAGATGACAATTTTAACTATATTAATCCTGGCAATCCACGAGAATGGAAGATTTTTCCATTTTCTGAGATCTTCTTCGATTTCCTTCTTCAGAGATCTGAACTTCTTGTCATATAGGTCTTTCACTTGTTTGGTTAGAGTCACCCCAAGATACTTGATGCTGTTTGTAGCTATTGTGAAGGGAGTTATTTCCCTAATTTCTTTCTCACTCTGCTTATCCTTTGACTATATAAAGGCTACTGATTTGCTTGCGTTGATTTTGTAGCCATCCACTTTGCTGAAGTTGTTTATCAGCTGTAGGAGTTCTCCAGTAGAGTTTTTAGGGTCACTTAAGTATACTATCATATCATCTGCAAATAGTGATAGTTTGACTTCTTCCTTTCCAGTTTGTATCCCTTTGACTTCCTTATGTTTTCTAATTGATCTAGCTAGGACTTCAAGAACCATATTGAAAAGATATGGAGAGAGGGGGAAGCCTTGTCTAGTCCCTGAATTTAGTGGGATTGCTTCAAGTTTCTCTCCATTTAGTTTGATGTTCGGTACTGGTTTGTTGTATATTGCTTTCACTATGTTTAGATATGGGCCTTGAATTCCTGTCCTTTTCAAGACTTTTAGCATGAAAGAATTTTGAATTTTGTCAAATGCTTTTTCAGCATCTAATGAAATGATCATGTGTTTTTTTTTCTTTGAGTTTGTTTATGTAGTGGATAGCATTTATGGATTTCCTTATATTGAACCATCCCTGCATCCCTGGGATGAAGCCTACTTGATCATGGTGAATGATCGTTTTGATGTGTTCTTGGATTCGGTGGGCAAGAATTTTATTGAGTATTTTTGCATTGATATTCACATGGGAAATTGGCCTGAAATTCTCTTTCTTAGTTCGATCTTTGTGTGGCTTTGGTATCAGCGTAATAGTGGCTTTGAAGAAGGTGTTGGGTAGTGTTCCTTCTGTTTCTATTTGGTGGAAAAGTTTGAAGAGTATTGGTGTTAAGTCTTCTTTGAAGGTCTGATAGAATTCTGCACTGAAACTATCTGGGCCTGTTCTTTTTTTGGTCGGAAAGCTATCTATGACCCCTTCTATTTCTTTAGGGGTTATGGGTCTGTTTAGATGGTCTATTTGATCCTGGTTTAATTTTGGTAATTGGTATCTGTCTAAGAAAATGTCCATTTCCTCCAGATTCTCCAGTTGTGTTGAGTACAGGTTTTTGTAGTAGGATCTGATGATTTTTTGAATTTCCTCAGTTTCTGTTGTACTATCTCCATTTTCATTTCTAGTTTTGTTAATTTGGATACTTTCTCTGTGCCCTTTGGTTAGTCTGGCTAAGGGTTTATCTATCTTGTTGATTTTTTCCAAAGAGCCAGCTTTTGGTTTTTTTGATTCTTTGTATGGTTCTCTTCATTTCTACTTGATTGATTTCAGCCCTGAGTTTGATGATTTCCTGTCTTCTTCTCCTCCTGGGTGAATTAGCTTCTTCTTATTCCAGGGCTTTCAGTTGTTCTGTTAATCTTCTAGTGTATGCTCTCTCCAATTTCTTTTTGGAAGCACTCAAAGCTATGAGTTTTCCTCTTAGCCCTGCTTTCATTGTGTCCCATAGATTTGTGTATGTTGTGCCTTCATTTTCATTAAATTCTATGAAATCTTTGATTTCTTTATTTCTTCTTTGACCAAGGTATCATTGAATAGAGTATTGTTCAGTTTCCATGTATATGTGGACTTTCCGTTGTTTTTACTGTTATTAAAGGCCACTTTTACTCCATAGTGATCTGATAAGAGGCATGGGATTATTTCAATCTTCTTATATTTGTTGAGGTCTGTCTTGTGACCAACTATATGATCTATTTTGGAGAAGGTTCCATGTGGTGCTGAGAAAAAGGTATATTCTTTTGCTTTGGGATGAAAAGTTCTATATATATATCTGTTAACTCCAGTTGGTTCATAGCTTCAATTAGTTTCACTGTCTCCCTGTTTAGTTTCTGTTTTCCTGATTAGTCCATTGGTAAGAGTGGAGTGTTGAAGTCACCCACAATTATTGTGTTAGGTGCAATGTGTACTTTGAGCTTTAGTAAAGTTTCTTTTATGAATGAGGGCACCCTTGTATTTGGGGCAAAGATGTTCAGGATTTAGAGTTCTTCTTGTTGGATTTTTCCTTTGACCAGCAAGTAGTGACCTTCCATGTCTCTTTTGATGACATTAGGTTGAAAGTCAATTTTATCTGAAATTAGAATGGCAGCTCCTGCTTGTTTCCTGGGACCATTTGCTTGTAGAATTGTCTTCCAACCTTTTACTCTAAGGTAGTTTTTGTCTTTGACACTGAGGTGTGTTTCCTGTATGCAGCAAAATGTAGGGTCCTGTGTATGTAACCAGTCTGTTAGTCTATGTCTTTTTATTAGGGAATTGAGTCCACTGATTTTAGGAGATATTAAGGAGTAGTGGTTATTGCTTCCTATCATTTTTTATTTTAATTTTATACGTGTGTGGTTATCTTCTTTGGGTTTGATGAAAGAAGCTTAATATCCTGCTTTTTCCAGGGTATAGTTTCCCTTGTTGTAATGGTGTTTTCCCCCTAATATTCTTTGTAGGGCTGGGTTTGTCGAAAGATATTGTGTAAATTTGGTTTTGTCATGGAATATCTTGGTTTCTCCATCTATAGTAATTGAGAATTTTGCTGGGTATAGTAGTCTCGGCTGGCATTTGTGCTACTTTAGAGTCTGCATGAGCTCTGCCCAGGATCTTCTAGCTTTCCTGGTCTCTGGTGAGAAATCTAGTGTAATTTTGATAGGTCTTCCTTTATATGTTACTTGCCCTTTTTCTCTTACTGCACTAAATATTCTTTCTTTGTTTAGTACATTTGGGGTTTTGGTTATTATGTGACAGGAGGTATTTCTGTTCTGGTCCAGTCTGTTTGGAGTCCTGTAGGCTTCTTGTATATTCATGGGCACCTCTCTCTTTAGGTTAGGGAAGTTTTCTTCCATAATTTTGTTAAAGATATTTGCTGGCCCTTTAAGTTGTAAATCTTCACTCTCATAAACGACAATACTTAGATTTGGCTTTCTTATTGTGTCCTGGATTTGTGGGATGTTTTGGGTTACAAGCTTTTTGCCTTTTTCATTTTCTTTAACTGTTGAGTCCATGGTTTCTATGGTATCTTCGGCATCTGAGATTCTTTCTTCTATCTCTTGTATTCTGTTGTTGATATTTGCGTCTATGGTTCCTGATTTCTTCCCAAGGTTTTCTATCTCCAAAGTTTTCTCCCTTTGTGCTTTCTTATTTGTTTCTACTTCTGTTTTTATATCCTGGAAGTTTTTGCTCAGTTCCGTCATTTGCTTGTTTGTGTTTTCCTCTAATTCTTTAAGAGATTTTTGTGTTTCCTCTTTGATGACTTCTGCCTGTTGATCAAAGTTCTCCTGTATTTCTTTAAGTGACTTTTGCGTTTCCTCCTTATTGACTTTTGTATTCTCCTGAATTTCTTTCAATGATTTTTGTGTTTCCCTTTTAAGGGCTTCTTATTTTTGATCCATTTTCTCCTGAATATTTTTAAGTATGTTCTTCATGTGTTCCTGTACCAGCATCATGACCAGTGATTTTAAATCCAAATCTTGTTTTTCTGGTGTGTTGGGGTATCCAGGACTTGCTATTGTTGGAGAATTGGGTTCAGATGCTGCCATAATGCCTTGGTTTCTGTTAGTAACATTCCTATGTTTGCCTTTAGCCACCTAGTTCTCCCAGGTGTTAGATGGTCTTATTGTCACTGACTGGTGCTTCAACCTACTGTGGATTTTTAAGGTTATCTTTGCAACACTGGATGACTGGGTTTCCTCTCGCATAGATTACTGATATGCTGCCTTCCTCTTTTGTGCCTTTGGGCCCTGCTCAGTCATTCCTCAAGCAATGTTATACTTATGTTGTCAAGGTCAACCAGGTGTTCTCTGTCACCTCTATTATGGAGCAAAGATGGTGTGGTGGGGATCACTCCCTCTGTTGATTCTCACATAGGACACAGGTCCCTCAATGGACTGCCTTGCAGATGAACTGCCTATGTGCTCAGTTCCTGAGTGCAGGCAGACCCCAGTCGGTTTGCACCACCAGAGATCTAAAGCTCAGGGTGATACAGTACCTAGTTACCCTTTTCTGTCCTGGCAGGCGGAGTGTATGGCCACGGGGCTTCTCTCCTTCTGCAGCTCACTGGGCAGG
The DNA here is from genome assembly GCF_947179515.1 of Apodemus sylvaticus. Classification (NCBI taxonomy): domain Eukaryota; kingdom Metazoa; phylum Chordata; class Mammalia; order Rodentia; family Muridae; genus Apodemus; species Apodemus sylvaticus. The sequence goes on along the minus strand of NC_067477.1, from coordinate 141,069,108 downwards.
ACATGGGACCCGATCCTGGAGGGCTTGCAGACAAACCGCCTATGTGCTCATTTCCTGATTGCAGGCAGATCCCTGGCAGTTTGCACCACCAGAGATCTAAAGTTCAGGGTGATACAGTACCTAGTCCATAAATTTCGATAATTTGCAATAGCACGGTCTTATGGCAAACTCTAGTCCAAATATGTGAAGTCACTGAATCATAGGGAGAGATATTATTTGATCATTCTATTTAAAAAGCCATTTTAAATGATAGTACATAGAAACTTCCCTTACTATTTTTTCCTTTGTGCTCTTAATATCACATATGTATTACTGTGATTAGATATTATTTAGATTACATAATCTCTAAAATGAATTTGTGAACAAGAAACAAAGTGGCAAATCTGAGAATCTTATGCCTAAGAGGCACAAAATCCATATGTAAATGAGTTAAAGCGTTCTGCATTTTACTAATACCAATTATTTGCCAATATAAACTTAGTTCTGGTCAGTTGCAAATCCCCTGCTATATTTACAAACAATATCATTTGTCTTTTAAGATAAAGTTAACATTCATTCAACAACCAGCCAACTTCTCTCATTCTAAATTAATCTATTTTTCAGTATTCTCAGACCAAGATACAAATTGTAGCAAGTGGTTATTAGGCATTGATCTATATTTTCTCTGGTTTTTATGTGTTTTGCCAATGTGGCTTTTCTCTTATCATTAATTTTTCTGGGCTATATTTTATCCAGTAATATTAATATGTTATTTTAGAATAAAGTGAATGTTTAGAAAGTATTTTAACTCATATGAGAGAAAATCTGGGATATTAGTAGAAAATTAATTCTTATTCATGTAAGTAGAATATCATTTTCAGTGTAGATTGACTGTATACATACATAATCCAGGTAAGTTTCATGCAGTCTGATTGCTAGTAGAGACTAAATCATGAGCCTCTGGCAGCTTGTTCTGGGCTTTTGTAGTTTTAAGGAAACATTTTGCACTTTGCAGCAATAGTGAGATAAATTGCATATTGAACAGAGTTAGTGGATAAGTTTTTCTCTGTATGCATTTTCAATGTTTTACAAAATTTGTAAATAATAAATTAAAATGATTCTTTATTAACATTCAATGCCATATTTATTAGATCATAATTAATCACCTGTGAGTATGAATGAGAAAAAACTAACTGTGGATTATTTTATAAATAAAAGTCTAAAGAGAGAGAGAGAGAGAGAAAGAGAGAGAGAGAGAGAGAGAGAGAGAGAGAGAGAATTTGTGTCTGAGAGTATTTTTTGAAGGTTCTAGAAATGGTTTTTGCAAAACAGAAAATGACTGTTTACCCAAACACCTTCTGTCTTTTTGACACGTTTCTCCACTTTTAGAGAACAACACCAAAAACACACTCCAAGTAAATATTATTAAAATAAGTCTTTAATTAAAATGTGTGACATGCTATAAAATTCCTGAATAAAATATACTTTTAGAAAATTATTTAGATTTCTATATGAATAAACCATGTAAAGAGTTATTTGTAATGTTTCACAAAGAACCATCACATTCTCAAATTTTCCATTCTGTTTATTTTCTAAAGCATGAGAAAGGAGAAGAATATGAACTTTATATGCCTTCACCCTCAAGGTGAACACATATTTATCAAAAAATAAATGAGGTATAATAAATAACTTGTAAACTTCTCTAGGTAGAACCCAAGAATAAAAATAATAAGAAAATAATTTAGAAGCAATGTATCTCAAAGAAATATCTACAGTTTGTTGTTTCACTTTACTGAACTGCTTTTTACATTAAAAATTTTTCAGTTTATAGAGCATTCTACTACTTCTCTAAAGAGTATATAGTTGAGATATAGAATATTACATTTGTATTGCTCTTTATTTCCCTCTATCATCCTTTGTAATGTACTCTGCATTGTTTTATTTATTTACTTATTTATTTATTATTTGTGTGTGTGTGTGTGTGTGTGTGTGTGTGTGTGTGTTTGTATGAGGATGTGTGTTCATGGTGGGCAGAAGGCAACAAAATTGCTGAAGTTTGTGTAATGAGTAGCTGTAAGCTGTCCTACAGGAAGGGCTGGTAACCAAACTATAGTCCACTGTACCAGCAGAAAGTGCTCTTACCAACTTACCCATCATTTTAATCCTAAACAGAGTTTCATAAAAAAGCACACATCACACATACACATGCACCCATATAAATGCACTTGCATGTTCACACACAAACACACACACACACACAAACACAAACACAATTTTACATGATAAAATAAATATATAATATTATTGTCTGACTTTCTAAGAATTAATTTAGAGATTATTTTTATTTTCTTTCAAATACATTATAAATTTATTTCTTTCATTGAATAAGATATTTTTTAAATAAAATTAAGACTTCTGACAATATCTCCACAGACTATTATTATTTAATAATATAAAATACTAGTGTTCATATGTACCATATAAATGTAATATTCACACAATATTTTAATGATTTATGAGAATTTCAGAGGTACATATAATAAATAGAACAACCATTCTAGTCCTCTCCATGTATTTAGTATAGTGAGACAAAATGTATTCCCATTGTGTAACCAAGTCCAAATTTTTTTTGAAGGGAATTTTTCTTATTTGCATTTTAAAGTATTTTAAGTATACTCTTACAAATGTAAAAAACATTCACATGCTAATGAGGTAAGATTCGATGTTGTTTCTCTTTCACATGCACATATACACACATGTACATCATGTAATCAGTATCATTATTTATGGAAAAATTATTCAAAATCCTTTTCTCAAGCCTTTTGATATATGTAACAATGAGTAAAATTGAAACTAAGAAGTAGAAAAAAAATAAAATCACTTAAATTATAAAACTATTTTCTAAATGAAAAACCATATGAAACTGATTACTATTATGTCTGGAAAGTAATAAACCCAATCATGGCTTCATTCTGTTTCTTTTGTTGTTCATCATAGTGGTAATACTGAAAAAACATTTTCTGATGAGTAGCGGTTATGTAAAATAATGAGCTATAAGACTATTTGAAAGTAAAGCATGTATGAATATTTGATGATTCATATTTTTCTATTGGCTTGTTTCTATACAGTTTCATTTTCCACTGCAAAACCCTTCAATTGATTTATATCTCTACAGATGATAGATATAAAAGTAATTCAAGAAACGTTGACGATCCTGATTGCTGTCTGAACCTAATTAATAGAAAGCATAAATCCCCTGCCCTCTTTGCAAATAATATTGCTAAACATTCCCATAAAACATGACCTGTTATAAAGGAAGCAAATAGCTCATACCAAACCAACAATATGAGATCATGCTAGGCACACTTGGTATCACTCTGGAAAAGTACCACAGAAAATCAGGAAAAGAGGATTTATTGTCACATACAGTTATGGCTCTTTCTATATTTTTTCCCTAGTTCTACCTTGGCTAATTCTGGGCCTCTTAATATGAAGCTGCCAAACTGATAGCACAAAAGTGGTAAAGTGGTCACTTCTCAAAACAGAAATTGAAGCAAAGAAATAGGACATGATATAACTTGCCTACTACACAGTTCCAATGACCTACCTCCTCCAGATAGGCTCTATCTACCACATCCTAATATCCAGCACTTCACAATAAGGCCATCTATCTCTTATTACTTATTTCAACCAAGCATTTGATGTATGAGTCAATTCAGGAATACTTAATATTTGAACTATAACATAAGGTCTGAATAATGAACTCGATTATACAAGAGGTTACAAAACTTTTCTAATCACAGAACAAAAGAAAATCTTTAATGAATGGATTTCCAAAATACTTACATGAGGGTCATCAAATATGTAGGGAAATTTAGTCTGTAGATTACAGGAATTACTTTGGCACAAACAGTACAATTCTGTTGAGTATAATACATTTCAAAACTTTCACAGAGTAATATGAAGGCGTTATAGCACCAAAAGGCACCAAAAGGTTAAGCTTTTAATTTGTAGCATTCCATTTCTCTCCAGATATGTTGTTCTAGTTAATCCATATATAGTACTGTTTATACATATTTGTATACTTCAAAGCACTCTAGTTGATATTATTTTATTGTGAATAAATTTCAAATTTCTTCTATTGATTTTAGAAGAAAGTTGAAGTTTGTAAAATTGGACATAGTCTAGTGATATTGAATATTCAAATGTATTCTTTTAGAGTGTAAAAATTATTTAATACTGTTCTGTCTTTAGGGAAAAACTACTTTAAATTTTTTTTTCAAAGAATTCATTCTCTATGATAATGCTTTATTTAGGCCATGTGTATGATGTGGTAAATATCCTTTGTGGGTAACAGTAATGGAAATCAAATAATCATGCTTGCATGCAAACATCTTTATTCAACGAGTAGCTAGATATAATACTTTAGAAAACAAAACAAGAGTTGTCTCATATTCTGAGTGATAAAAGTGAGACCTCAATGAAAATTAACATCAAAACTCTATAAAAATCAATTATGGGCCAAGCTATTATAAAAGAAATTTGTGAATGATGTGAAAAAGAAAATATTATCATATATACTGCTTTTTATCAGACATTAACAAGTGAAGTACCCATTAATTCAAAAGTATGCCATTTTAATAAACTCTGAAACAATTGGTAATGAATGATCTTAATGGTAGAATAATTTAAAGATTGGAAAGAGTGTAACAATTTGTTTAATTATGATTATAAAGATAATTTCAAAAAAGTTATATGAGTACACATAGAATCTGAGTAGCAGTACTTTTGCAATAAATTCAAAATGAGCAAATATCTTTTAAATTTAAAGCATAACATGCATCCTTGGGACTCAGGAAACTGCACCTCAAAATATACTACTTTAGACTTCAAATTAAGAGGACTTGAAAAACAAACAAAAAATGTAGTAATGTATTTTTTAAACTTTCTTTTCCTGTGTCAAAAAGACTTGATCTGCAAATTAGCAATTTCCCTTCAGATCTGCCTGACATTTGTCAATTAGTTAATGTACATTGCATGTGAGACTACTTGCAATCCTTACACTTTGTTGACTAAACCAGTGCAATTGTAAATTTGAGTCCAATGTGGGTTGCACAATGAAATCTTGTTTGAAAGAAACAGACTTAAACAAAAGATCAAAAATATAGAAAATCAAAGAAAAGATGGCAAGATGCAGTTGTTTGAAATGTTTAAATTTTTCTCAATACTATGTGAGCTGGGACTTCACTGTATCCACAGGATTTAAGTGACTCTTGGTACAATTTTAAAGTTAAAGTAAAGTCCTTTAGGACTACTGAAAATGATGAAAAAGGCATAACTGGTTTATAGAAAGATCTGACTCAACAAAACCTTTCACAATGAGCTGTTTTTTAAGAGGCAGAGCATTTTGAAGAAAACTATGAGTTGTAAGATCAAAGAATATTGATGAACAATGACATCTGAAGTGAGCCATAGACCATTGAGTCCCAGAAAACAAAGTGAGTTTCTTAATCTTATAGGTTTGCTTGGTCATTTAAAAGCTACCCTCCATGCTATCTGGCTTATATTTCAATGGGATTCATTAATTTCTATTAATGAAAATTCTGCCTCACCAAATATATCCAATTTTTTAATAATCTGGGCATTGATATTATGATTTTCATGAAAAAAAAAGGAAAAGCTTGCAAGTGCATTCCAAAGCAAAAGTGACAAAAAAATAAAAATAAAAATAAAATAAAACAAAAAGACACTTCCACAACAAATGAACAAACAAAAACAATCAAACAAAAAAATAAATCTCTGTTGAATCTATGTAGTCATGACCTAAGCTTTACTGTACACTTAGAATAGTAATGATTGATTCATGGGAACATTTTTCCTACTTCTACTGTGTTTGCATATTCTTACAATAAACCTTTTGACCATATTCTAGAATCTAGAAGTCAAACCCAGACCAACAAACTCAGGCTGAGCCAATTTTTCATTCTAAAAATATTGTGTTTCATTTGCTTGCCATGATGCTTACAGGAACCACCACAAATGCAAAGAAACAAAAATGTGTTTTCAGTTTTAGCTGAAGAAGTGAAATGATGAAAACCCAAGTAAAGAGATTTACAACACAAAAGGGCCTGTCCCTTGTTAAAATCTCAGGGGAGATAAGATTAGTCCTCTGAAATACCCCTGTTCTTCACTAAAAGACAAATTTGCAAATGATACTTTCCTGTATATATTTCACTTTACCCAAAAGGAAATTTATACTTTATTTTAAGCCATTAAGGGATACGAACATCTTTTGTCTGCACCTCCTGGTTTGTAGTTGCCCTTTGCAAAAATATTTCATGTTCTACAATGACACATTTTTAGTACTTTTTTATAACACTTAGACTTACATCTTTTTTTACATGCAATTTTACTACTTACAGCTTATGCCACACATGTTTGCTATTATATTCTGCATTCTGATATAGGTCTTCTCAATAAATAATCATTTTGTAAAGAAATGTCTTATTTGAAATACAAACCGTCTTAACTTTGTGTGGTTCCTGCATGCATATTGAGAGAAAATTGAACCAAAATAATGTGGGAATGAAAATTCATTTCAGCTTGAGTTTGTTGGTCTAGTTTAAACTTGTAGACTGTAGAAATCCAAACTCTACATTTGAGTTCTATGCATTTATTAGGCACTGCCAGATTGTCAGCATGATTCTCATAACCCTTTCCAGCCCCTGTATCTTCAGCAGTTCATGATACTACTATTTATTCTTCTGAGACACTGATAGTCACAGTCTAATATCTTTTTAATGTAGTATCTGTGTTTTGTCCAATTTCTTTATATATCTATCTATATATATATATACATATATATGTATATATATATAAACTTTATTCTATATATAGAGTATATATAGAGAGAGTATAATATATATATATATATATATATAATATATATATATATATATATATAAACTTTATTCACTCATGATATCTCAGCTTAATGTAAATTTCATGACTGGTACTGGAATTCTAGTAGTTGCTTATCTTCAGGAAACCAGAACAACAAGTTTAACCACTTGCCAAATTCAGGGTCCATGGATATTAACAAAGGGTTGTGAAAGAAAACTCTCTTCTTCTTCTTCTTCTTCTTCTTCTTCTTCTTCTTCTTCTTCTTCTTCTTCTTCTTCTTCTTCTTCTTCTTCTTCTTCTTCTCCTCCTCCTCCTCCTCCTCCTCCTCCTCCTCCTCCTCCTCCTCCTCCTCCTCCTCCTCCTCCTCCTCCTTCTTCTTCTTCTTCTTCTTCTTCTTCTTCTTCTTCTTCTTCTTCTTCTTCTTCTTCTTCTTCTTCTTCTTCTCCTCCTCCACCTTTTCCTCCTCCTCCTTCTTTCACCTCTTCCTCTTTTACTTCTACTTCTGCTTTTACTTCTTTTCTTTTCTTTTTTTCGCTTTTTTTTTTCATTGTGACCATTAGAACAGTGATTTCACCCTTCTTGAGTCTCAGGAGGCAACTACAAAATTCCAGTTTCCAGTCTTATCTAGAAAGAAGACACTGTAAAATTTTTTGTTGTTCTACACATCTGGAAAATAATCATGGTTGTTTCTCATTATCATCACTATAAGGAAGGATACAAATATAGCTTGAAGGTTTGCTTTTCCCACTTCAACCCAAATAACTTCAAGATATTTCTGTGCCACCTCTAGACAATTTTAACTCCCCCCAAAAATGACACAGTTTAAAACTACTACATTTATTAAAAGTCTTCTACCCCTTGACTGGGCAGATGCTCATCTATACTAGTCCTGCTATTCTAGATTGAACACTTATAGCCACATGCCTTTTTACTTGTAATCTGAGTCTTGCTTAGGACTGCCTTGTTCCATGTGTGTCCTCATGGTGTCTCTGCCTAATTCATGTTTCTGTTCTCTCCATACATTCTTCTTTACCTCTTCCCTGTCCCTTCTTTCTCTCCCATCTTGTCTCTTTGGGATTACCCTGACTGGGATTGGAAATTGTCCTTCCCTATTTCCTCTGACTAGTTATTAGCTGGATCAGCTTCTATTAACCAATTGAAGTTAATGAGAAACTAGTTCTTATTACCTTCATTTTACCATTGAAAGAATTTTATGTCACATGCTTGCCTATGCCATCCAGATGTCTGGAAATAGAAATCAACATTTGAATACACAGTTCAAAGACCATCCCCAAACATAGGGAAGATGAAGATGAAAATATAATCAATCCCTGTTGGCTAATATGCAAATATATATATGGGATACAGGAAGTTAGACTCACAAAAGCAAAATAACCCTATTTTAAAATGTGTTACAGAGCTGAACAAAAAATTCTCAATTGAGGAATCCCAAATGGCCAAGAAGCAACTAAATAAATGTTCAGCACTCTTAGTCTTAAGGAAACTGAAAATCAGAACAACCCTGAGATGCCACCTCACACCAGTCAGATTGGCTAAGATCAAAACTCAGTTGCCAGCAGATGCTGGCAAGGTTCTGGACAAAGAGGCACACTATTCCATTACTGGTGGGATTGCAAGCTGGTACAACCACTCTGGAAAGCAGTCTCGAGGTTCCTCAAAAAATTAGACATAGTAATCTGAGGACACAGCTACACCACTCCTGGACATATATCCAAAAGATACTCCAACATATAACAGGACACAAGTTCCACTATGTTCATAAAAGCCTTGTTTATTATAACAGCCAGAAGCTGGAAACAACCCTGATGTCCATCAAAAGAGAAATGGATACAGAAAAATGTGGTACATTTACATAATGGGGTACTATTCCGCTATTAAAAGCAATGGCTTCATAAAATTCACAGGCAAATGGATGGAAATAGAAAATATCATCTTGAGTGAGATAACCCAGTCACAGTAGAAAACACATGATATCCACTAACTGGTAAGTGGATATTAGAAGAAGAAAAAAAAAGAAAAAAGCTCAGAATAATCACAATACAACTTACTGACCATCTGAAACTCAAGAAGGAAGCCAAAAGTACATATGCTTCAGTCCTACTTAGAAAGAGGGAGAATCTGTTATGACCATATCCAGATGTTAGGCTTGACCCCCCAGCTGTTGGAAGGGACCACACCCCAATCTCCCACATTTTAATCCAGAATTGCTTCTGTTTCAAGGAAAAATAGGGACAAAGAATAGAGCAGAGCCTGAAGGAAAGGAGATCTAGAGACTTTCCAACCCAAGGACCATCTCACATGCAAACACCAAACCCAGACACTATTGTGAATGCCAAGAAGTGCTTGCACACAGGAGCTTAATACAACTGTCTTCTAAGAGACTCTCCCAGATCCTGACCAATATAGATGTGGATGTTTTCAGAGCCAACCATCAGACGGAGCACAGAAACCTCAATGAAGGAGTAGGGGAAAGACTGAAGGTTCTAAAGGGCCTTTTTATGGCATTAATAGGAGTGGAAGCCCTTGGTCCTGTGAAGGCTTGGTGCCCCATTTTAGAGGAATGTTAGGGTGGAGAGGCAGGAGTGGATAGGTAGCTGGGAGAGCACCTATCCTCATAGAAGCAGGGTAAGAGGGGATGCGATGTGGGTTTGCAGAGGGTAAACCTGGAAAGGGGATAACATTTGAATTGTAAATAAGTAAAATATCTAATTAAAAAAGGGGGGGGCAAAATAATCACAGGAGGTAGAAGGAGGGAAGGCCTCAGAAGGAAGAAAGGAGGGGAAGGGGAAAGGAAAGGCAAGATCAGGTGTGGGAGGATATGGGGGAAAAGTGATATATAGAGGGTCAGGAAAGTGAGCAGATGTGTGTAGCAGTGGGGGATGGTGATCTGGGGCAGGCACCAAAAAGTCCCAAATATTAGGAAAGCAAGATGTCCCCAGAACCCAACAGGGATGACATTAGCTGAAATACCCAACAAATGAAAGGGAGGAAAAATATCTATAGAGACATATCTAGCATGTAGGCATGGCCCCTGCTTGGGGGATGGGGCTACCCATCCATCTCCAAAATTTTAACTCAGAATTGCTCACATCTAAAGGAAATTCAGTGACAGAGTGAGACATAGACTAAAGTAAAGGCCATACAGACACTGCCATATCTGGGGATTTATCCCATATGCAGCCACCAAACCCAGACACTATTGCTGATTTCAAGAAGTGCTTGCTGACAGGAACCTGATATGACTGACTCCTGAGAGGTTCTGCCAGGGCCTGAGCAATGCAGAATAGGATTCTTGCATTCAACCCTAGGATTGAGCATGGGGACCCCAGTTGAGGAGTTAAGGGAAGGATTGAAGGAGTTAAAGGGTTTCCAAACCCTGTAGGAAGAAGAATATCAACCAATCAGACATCCCAAAGATTCCAGGGACTACACCACCAACTAAAGAATAAGCATAGAGCTCCAGCTGCATATGTAACAGAGGATTGCCTTATGTGGCATAAATGGGAGTGGAGTCCTGTGAAGACTTGAAGCCCCAGTGCAGGGAATGCTAAGGTGGTTTGGTGGCAGTGGGGGCTAGGGGAGCACCCTCATAGAAGCAGGAGGGAGGATAATATCTGTTTTTGGAGGGGAAACTGGGAAGGGTGAAAACATTTGAAGTATAAGTAAATACAATAACTAATAAAAAAAAAGAAAAAAACCTAATTCCTCTTGTATTCCTAATTTAGATAAATGTTTCTTGAATTATTGGTGTGCCAACTTGCAGAAACTGGTGGAAAATGAGATAATTTAGTAGGATGGCAGATAAAATATTAACTAAGAATCTAAACTATCAGGATGATATTTTTTCACTTTTACTTCAGCTATCTTTAAACACATGGATAGAGGAAATACCTTTGTATATGTTCTATCTCTGGATACCAATTTTTATTTAAAATTGATAACTTTAAAACTATTAGTACAGGAATCATCTTAATAACAGATATTTGTAGAGATATCTAGAAAATAGTTTCTTTCTAATAGTTATTATATCAATGATTCATATCATGGGTGATAGACAAGTATTTCTTCTAATAATGCTTCAGAAAAAAAAGAAGAAAACACCCTCAAAGCAATCAAGCTTTACTTTATTTTTCCTATAAATGTGTTCTTCTTTTGCTCTCTTTCTCTTGCATCTTTCTGTTTCTTCTGTCCCTCTGTCTCTGTGTCTCTATCTCTTTATCTATCTCTCTGTGTCTCTGTATCTCTATGTCACTCTGTATCTCTCTGCCTCTCTCCTTCTATTCTTCCTCCCTCCCTATCCTGTTTTAAACACAGTAGGATGTTCCTCTTCCAAGAAGCCATAGATTATTGAACAAATACCCCATTGTCAGGTAAGTGATACTTCCCTTCAAGTTGTTAATTGTTTTTATAAGACTATAATTGAAGCTATAGTCATTCTTCTTTTTTGCTTCACAGATACACAATCCATAGGTTTAGGGAAATAGAGTGAGCACTGACCCAGACACCTCTTCCTGGCGTCCTCCCAAATGAGAGCATTTGAGTATTCCTACTCCTTATGTAAATCCTGCAAACCCTAACAAATATGCAGCTCAGCATGATATTCCCTGGCATTGAAATAGTAGCACATATGAGTTAGAAGAAAGCACCAACTTCCTATTTGGAGCTACAGATCATTCTACTGGAAAAATCTTGTACCTAACACAGTAAACTTTGCCAGAGCACTGGGCTGGGCAGACCCTAACAAAGAACCTACTACTACCTCTTTGCTATATAAATACAAGCACCACTTCCTTGTAAATGCTTAACCCTTATATCTGCTGTTAAGCTCAGCTCTCATTGCTTATCTGTGGTTCCTTTGTAGAATCTATTACTGAAATCCTTAACTGGTCAAACAGATAGAACAATGACTTTGAGTTACCCAGCCTCAAATGGGATATGAAAGGGAGTTAGAACTTCACGGAATCCATGATCCAGGTAGAAAGTGGGCCTAGAGAAAAGAACAGAATAGTACAAGCCCAGGCAAGCCCAGATAGGCTGTTTTTTTCAAGGTTGTTAAGACATTCCAAGAACTGCCCGACCATAAAGATAAGGGAACTGCCTAAACAATCCCTGTTGAGTCAAGAGCCATCTGGACTAGCATCCGCCACTCCCTCCTTTTTGATGTAGTTTAATGTTAACCAGATCCTCTAACAAAGATAAGCCCCCCCTCCTACATTGCTGATGCCCCATCTGCCCATACTGCTGATGCAATTGTACACCAATTTCTCCAATGTTTAAATCAACCAATCAACCAATCTCCTGTGTAAGCTTGCCAACCCTCCCCCACCCCTCCGCAAACTTTTCCTACATAAACCCCTGGCTTTTGAGCTTCAGGTTCGACTCCTCTCTCTCCTGTGTGAGACACGTGTTGGCCTGGAGCTCCGATATTAAACTGCCTTATGTGTTTGCATCAAGTATGTCTCTCATTTTTCCTTGAGTGCACACCAAACCGAGACTCGAGTGGGGTCTCCCCAAAATGGGGGTCCTTCAGATATCTAACACAGCCACTATACCTATGGCTCAGATATCATAAAAAATGAGGTAGGAATATTGTAAGATTGAAAGATAATTATTAGAAAGTTACTGCTGCATGAGTTAGAATTAGTTTTCTTCTGGATACGCACTCATTTGTAAGTGTTCAGTACTAAGCAGAAATACATAAATAAAATCAGAATATGTAAACTATATATATTTTAGTGTATAATTTATTTATTTATTTATTAACTTATTTATTTAAGAACAATGTCTGTAAAAGAGGTAATGGTTTCATATGAGATGAAAAACATGGAGAGGCCAAAAAACAGAGTGGCCTATGATATAAATATGATCTACTAATGTACTTGTGCATAAATTTCTAAAATATTTTGAAAATGGAACAAAATATAAAAAAGTGTGAGCATATGATGTTAGTACTTAATGAGCAGTAAAGAATATCTTCTAGAAACGTACATAATTTAGCACTTAGTTGGATAGTTTATATGCAAATTAGAAAATTAAAAATGGTATGACATCTATATTAGCTCTTTATGTTAATTAAGTGTTGAAACTTGACCTATGTCTCCTCATCCTAAAGTAAAATTCATGCAGCTCAAATATTAACTTTTATCCTATAGGTTAATGTAAATTTCCATATTGTAATAATGGAGGTAATTAACTATAACAGAATTTTTCTCATTAAGGAACCAAACAGATTTGAGGATAACTATGCTGACTCTAAACCTTTATTCTAAACCTTTAACATTAATAAATCCTAAAATATTAAAATCTCACCTAGCCTATCATATAGAGTTATAATTTTGAAGAATAAATGCATAATAATCTGTGGGGAATAAAAGGAAGGGGATGTGCGAGCAAAGGCAGCAGGTCACCCAATGAGAGCTCAGGCAGGTAAAGCCAGAGGGAAAAGGTAAACTAACAGGAACAAACGCACCTCGCTGCTGAGGAGTGCGAGACCCGAAGGCCCACAGGATAGGGATCTGCAGGCTAGCTTACATTATTTTGCCTGGCAGGCAGGAGGGGCCTTTCGCACAGCCCAATACTATGGCAGCTGGAAATGCTGAGGCTTGTTCCGTGCTTTTACACGTCGGGTTTAATAAAAAGAGACAGTTCATAGTTTTATGCTTTATTATTAAAAGAATAGAAAGAGAAAAGGAGAAAGAGAAGATAGATGAAGGATGTCCATGACTGTGTGGAAGAGAGAAGAAAAAAAGAGAAAGAGATGAGAGCAAGAAATAAGGGAGCAAGATGAAAGAGAGCAGGATAACAGAGCAAGGAAGGACAGAAAGTCTCCATTTATAGTTCGCTGGGTTAGGTAACCGAGGGGCAGGGAAAGCCTAGGTGGAGCCAGGTGACTGCAGAAGTGGAGTCCAGCCAGAACCCTAGGGAATGGAGCATGGCCACAAGTGACTGATGGCCACAGGATTGTGGAGTTGAGTCTCCGAAGTGGCCTTGGCCACCCAAGCTACAGACTGTCTTACATCAAGGTCCTACAATAATCCATTGGACTTCAGAAGTAATTTATGAGTAATATTCTCACAGAGAAGGATAATTCATTCTCAACACAGCTTTATTTAAAGCATTGATTAGTAATAATTTAGTAATAATGGAATAATACTATATTCTACTTTTACATAATACTATTCAAAGATGCATGATGTATTTTTAACTAAACAAGAATCTTCATATGTATCTTCTTACTATTTTTCCCCTGAGAATATTCTTTACTTCTTTTTTTTTCATTATTCGATATATTTTTTATTTACATTTCAAATGATTTCCCCTTTTCTAGCCCCCCACTCCCCGAAAGTCCCTCAAGCTCCCTTCTCTCCCCCTGTCCTCCCACCCACCCCTTCCCACTTCCCCCGTTCTGGTTTTGCCGAATACTGCTTCACTGAGTCTTTCCAGAACAAGGGGCCACTCCTCCTTTCTTCTTGTACCTCATTTGATGTGTAGATTATGTTTTGGGTATTCCAGATTTCTAGGTTAATATCCACTTATTAGTGAGTGCATACCATGATTCACCTTTTGAGTCTGGGTTACCTCACTTAGTATGATGTTCTCTAGCTCCATCCATTTGCCTAAGAATTTCATGAATTCATTGTTTCTAATGGCTGAATAGTACTCCATTGTGTAGATATACCACATTTTTGCATCCACTCTTCTGTTGAGGGATATCTGGGTTCTTTCCAGCATCTGGCAATTATAAATAGGGCTGTTATGAACATAGTAGAGCATGTATCCTTATTACATGGTGGGGAATCCTCTGGGTATATGCCCAGGAGTGGTATAGCAGGATCTTCTGGAAGTGAGGTGCCCAGTTTTTGGAGGAACCACCAGACTGCTTTCCAGAGTGGTTGTACCAATTTGCAACCCCACCAGCAGTGGAGGAGTGTTTCTCTTTCTCCACACCCTCTCCAACACCTGCTGTCTCCTGAATTTTTAATCTTAGCCATTCTGACTGGTGTAAGATGAAATCTCAGGGTTGTTTTGATTTGCATTTCCCTAATGACTAATGAAGTTGAGCATTTTTTAAGATGCTTCTCTGCCATCCGAAGTTCTTCAGGTGAGAATTCTTTGTTTAACTCTGTATTCCATTTTTTAATAGGGTTGTTTGGTTTTCTGGAGTCTAACAAAGATAGCCTTTTCAACAAATGGTGCTGGTTCAACTGGAGGTCAGCATGCAGACGAATGCGAATTGATCCATCCTTGTCTCCTTGTACTAACCTCAAATCCAAATGGATCAAGGACCTCCACATAAAGCCAGACACTCTGAAGCTAATAGAAAAGAAACTGGGGAAGACCCTTGAGGACATCGGTACAGGGAGAAAGTTTCTGAACAGAACACCAATAGTGTATGCTCTAAGATCAAGAATTGACAAATGGGACCTCATAAAATTACAAAGTTTCTGTAAGGCAAAGGACACCATCAAGAGGACAAATCGGCAACCAACAAATTGGGAAAAGATTTTCACCAATCCTACATCAAATAGAGGGCTAATATCCAATATATATTCTTTACTTCTAAGTGCTGCTAATTTTATAGGAAAACCTGATTCCCTTGAAATGCTGAGTTCATTATTTTGATTGTATATGTAAAATTAATAACTTAACTTCAGTCTTTTAATTCCTGCAGATAAGCCAAAGTGAGTTTATGGGAATCTTTTCCTCTCACAAATTGTTGTTATAGTACTCCTCTTCAGAGAGTTGTGTAATAAATGGGCATAAAAAATAACTGAGAATTTGCTATTTTAGAATAAAAGAAATAGTTGCTCAAAGATTTTTAAATGACTAAGTCTATGTCTGAAATGTATTACAACCATTACTAATTAAAGACTTCTTATTCTTATTCTGCTAGAATGGGTTTATGAAAAAATTTATGTATTCAATACTTTTGAGTAAATGAGAAAAATTTATCAGAAATGGTATAAGGAGACTCATTACAGCTACATTATTGCTTCAATATGATAATGACTTTGTACTGCAATTTTCTCACCAAGAGGACAGAGACATTATCTAATCTGTCAGATCTGATACAATATATCATATTTTATATAACAGATATATATTGCTTGTAATAACACGAAATTCCCTGGAAAATAGTACTGATAATCTTGTGTGCTTGGTCATCATCATCTGATCTAGAGTCAGCTATTCCTAAGATCAATGGGAGATGATCTGAAGTTCAGGTCATCATTCATATGAAAATGAAAACAGAGAAATAAATCAACTTTTCATGAACTATTATGTTATTTATCTGTAGGGCATATATAGCTAAATAAATCAATAAATTAGTTTTGTCTTTTTAAGTGAATAATCAATAGCTGACAGAAAAAGGTAAAGAGCCAGGTGTGGGTGATTCATAGATATTTTGAAGGTGATGATATATGGCATGGTGTTAAAATTAAGGAATTCTACATATAAAATTTAGCAAGAGGTATTTTTTCTAATAAATATGAAACCTCTATTGTAGGTTTAAAGAGTCAGGGACAAAAATAATATGTTCAATGTGAAATTAAAAAAGACAATATGTATAGAGGAGTGTTGTATTCTGTTGTTATTGGGGGCTGGTTCCTGAAATAGAAACTTAGGGATAGATGGAGAAATGGCAAAAAGAGAAAGAGTCAAGTCAACATTGTGCTGATCAAGACTAGAACTTTAATAAATATTAGTCAATATATAGCTTAGGAAGAAATTCCTCCTTCCAGACTTCAAGGAGAGGTTTGAGAACATGCTGGCTCCAATCTCAGCAGGTTGCCTGCTGAGATCAGAGCACTTCAAGTCTAGCAGATCCAGAATGCTTCCAGGTGAGGCTGCCCTGAGGCTGCCCAGGGCTTCCAGGTGAGAGCAGCAGCTGTATTGTTCTCTAAAGAACAAAGGCCAGGGATTTCACAGGCTTATAACTGATGATCCAAGCTGAGGCTGCAAACCCAGCTCAATGCTGGAGCGGGGGATGGGACAGAAGAGGACTTTGAATGTCTTTCTGCCTTTAGTCTGTCATAGAAAGAAAATTTAGTACTTAATATTAGATTTGAAATCACAATTGGAAATAATTTAAGTGTGTTACCTGAAAACTAATGTGGACTTTTTTACACACTAAAGTTTATTTTCCTAGAACTGTTTTTATGTAATAAAATGACGCCTTTTAGTAAATGTTATTCTATTATGGGTTTCAATACAACTCAGATCATTCACAAGACCATGACAGTATGTCTTGCTGTGTACACTGTGTTCCTGCGTGGGAAGAAGATTGGTTAGTAAAAGACTCATACAATGTTTCTCTTTGGTGGATACACACACACACAGATACACATAAAAGTATACCAATTATTACGCTGAAAAATTTAGTTATGTCCCTCTGAGTGTATTCATTTATTTTCTCTCAAATGCTACCTTATGAATATACATACATACATATACACACACACACAGGCACACGCACACAAACACACACACACACATACACACATATATATGATACATACATAATTAATATACATAATATATATATCCTTATGATTATAATACATATTTTCCTATGTTATAATCTTACAATATAAAAAGACAAAGTAAATTATATTATAAAATATACTTATATGTGGTATAAGGACAAATGCCTAGATTGCTGTTATAGATTACACTGGCTTAATAAAGTAGTGGTTGTAGGTTTCCCTTTAAGATCCATGACTTTATTAACATTAATTAGTTGGCTAGGTTTCCATGAAAGCTAGTCCTCAGAGAAAAAACATTCAGGTCAGTTCCAGCTCAAGGGCCCCTGGACCACATTTCTCTATTGCATACTCTCTTGAACAATAATGACTAAACTTGCAATGGAGGAAGAAGAAGGTGTTGGTATTCTGTCTAAGTTCTACCCCATACCTACCTGGCAATAGCCAGGTATGCCCCGCCCCTTAGATCTGGCACACTATAAAAGGGGCTACTTGCCCTTCTTCTCCCTCTTTGCCCTCTCTCCCCTCTCCCACATACTCTCACCTCTCTGCACCTCGGGCCTTCCTCCCCTCCCCCTCTCTCCACGTGGTCATGGCTGACCTCCACTTCACTCCACTTCTCTTCTCTTCTCTTCTCTTCTCTTCTCTTCTCTTCTCTTCTCTTCTCTTCTCTTCTCTTCTCTTCTCTTCTCTTCTCTTCTCTTCTCTTCTCTTCTCTCTCTCTCTCTCTCTCTCTCTCTCTCTCTCTCTCTCTCTCTCTCTCTCTCTCTTTCTGCCTTACTCTACCACTAACTTCCATCCTCTACCCTGAATAAACTCTATTCTATACCATGCCTGTGTGTGTGGGGTCCCTCAGGGGAAAGAGGTGCCTGGACAAGGGCCTGCCTGGGCACACCCTTCCCCCATGCTGCCATGCCATACTCCCTTAAGCCCCATCTTCCCTTTTTAAGCCCCTTCATTTGGTGCCAAGACTGGGACAAGAAACACTGGGTTTTGCTTAAGTCCCCTTCTCAGTAGGATATCAAGGGTAATGGCAACAGGCTGAATGTTTTAGGAGTTCCATGGAGAGTAAAGCTCAGTTTAAAAATACAAAACAAAACAAAAGTCCACATTCTAATATTAGAATCTGATTGAGTTGTATAGATCTTTGTGAGTTTTTAAAGTGAGAAAATATATTCTCTGTTTATTTGTCAATGAATACTTAGGTAATTTCTATATTTTTATTACTACAGATAGTTCTGCAGTAGGTATAAAAAGGTAGATAGCTCCTCAAGATAATTTCTCATTCATTTTACCTTCTGAGTAGAATAAAAAGAGTGACTCTTAACTTTCCCAATGCGACCATTCTTTAATAAAGTTTCTTATGCTTTGACCACTGTTAGGATTCTCTCCAAGCTCAACCCCACAGTTATCTGGCAACAACCAAGTATGCCCCTCCCCACATTTACCTGGCAATAGCCAGGTAGTTCTGACCCACTATAAAGGGGATTCTTGCCCCTCCTCTGTCTCTTGTCTCTTATTCTCTTATCCTCTTACTCTTGCTTCTCTTGACCTCTTGGAATCTTGCCTTCCTCCCTCCTTTTCACTCTCTCCCCACATGGTCATGGCAAGCATCTACGTCTTTATTCTCTCCTTCTCTCTGCCTTTCTCTGCCTCTTCTATGTCCCCTTCCCATACCTTAAATAAAATCTATTCTATACTATACCATGCTGTGTCTGGTCCCTCAGGGGAAGGGATGGCTGGACCAATCATGGGCTGTCGCCTTTATTTTACATTTGCTGACGAGCTATTTAATGTGGATAACCTTGGCGTTGCTTATATTTTGATGTCAATTCTGCCTTCCTAGGAGGGGCTGAGAAAGAAGAATGAGTCACATACTCAGGTGACATCTTGTGAAGCTTCTCCCCACCTTAATTTATATAATAAATGGCAGAGCTAATGATTGGGCAGGAGAAGGGAAGGTGGAGCTGAAAGTTTCAAAAAAGAGGAGGGGGAAAAGGACAGAGAAGGAAGAGGAGAAGGAGGAGGAAAAGGAGAAGGAGGAGGAAGGAAAGTGGAGCAGAAGTACATGGTCTGGAGAAAGTGCAAGTTATAAGGGATCTCATAGAAGGGGAAGGGAAGATCTGCCCAATCTAGGCATGCAGCTTGTTTTCATATTAATTGAGTGGTGTTTTGTTTGCCTTGGCTTACTTGGGTTTGAAATTTACCTTTGCTGAGGTAGGTTTTATGTTGAATGATAATGATAGTTAATGTTATAGTGAGCATATTTAAAGAACTCTCACTCCCATAAATGAAATGAGCTTTACTTATACACCTTATACATTCACCAGCATATCCCTTATGACATACTAAGGACCAGCCTCAGTTTAGAGAGGGGTTCTGAGAGAAGGGGTGTTTAAGAGTGCTGAAAAGAAAGTTCATGAGGTCAAATTATGGACCCAAGTTAATGACCTATGTTGTACTTAATATAGCTTTGGCAGCTGGAAACACTGAGAGGCCTGTTCCTTTGCTCCAGCAAGTCAGGTTTAAATGAAAGGAGACAGCACATGGTTTATCAGCTTTATTATAGGAGAGTAGAGTGAGAGACAAGAAGCAGAGATGAGAAGCCAGCCATGGCCAGGTGGGAAGAGAGGGAAGGGAATGAAGAAAGAGAAAGGTAAGAGAAAGAGAGCAAGAGAGAAGAGAAGAAGCTAAGAGAGGGAGGAGGAGCCAAGCAGCACCTATTATCATGGGCCAGGCTGCCTGGCTGTTGCCAGATAACTGTGGTGCAGGGCATACCTGTCTGTAGCCTGGTAACTATGGTTGTGGAGTACCAGGGGCTTGGGGCAGGCATTGTCCTATATGACTGATGGTCACAAGGTTAAGTCTGAGAATTCTGTTTCACCCTATGTTTTGAATTCTCTCTGGTGCTTTCTCTGTCTACATTTGTTTGATTGATAGTCAAAGAGATCTCTCTGTCCATGTTCATATTGCTTGTATGGGTCAGATACAAAATACCCCACTGGGCTTGGTCCTGAATCATTTTAAGGACTTTTGTGGAGTCACAGAAAACTTGCATCCAGCTGTTCATCCCTGCAAACTTATCTTTTGCCAGAATGAATGGCCCACCTATAAAATAGGATGGCTTGAAGAGGACAGATTCTACGTACCAAAGTTAAAGCAGGATCAGATAAACCATCTAAACAGTCCTATAACCCCTAAAAAAACCCAGCAATAATGTAAAGTCTCCCAAACAAAGAAAGCCCAGGACTAGATTGTTTTAGTGCAGAATTCTATCAGACCTTCAAAGAAGATCTGATACCAATGCTCTTCAAACTATTCCACAAAATAGAAATAGTAGAACACTTTTCAGTTCCTTCTATGAAGTCACAATTGATACCTAAACCACACAAAGACCCAACAAAGGAGAACTTTAGAGCACCTTAAATTATTAATATTTATGGAAAAACTCTCAATAAAATTCTCACAAACTGAATCCAAGAACATGTCAAATAATCATCCCTTATGATCAAATAGGTTTGATTCCAGGGATTCAGGGATGGATCAATATATGAAAATCCATCAACTTAATCTACTATATAAACAAACTCAAAGGAAAATATGATTAGCTGAGAAACACTTGACAAAATTCAACACCTCTTCTTGGTAGACGTCTTTGAATGATCAGGAATTCAAGACCCATACCTAAACATAGTGAAAACAATATACAGCGAAACAGTAGCCAACATCAAACTAATATATATATATATATATATATATATATATATATATATATATATATATATATACATATATGCATATATGTATGTATATTTATTTAGTATATGTATAGTATATGTACATATATGTATGTGTATATATATATGTATTTCTTATAATATAGTAATTATAGTGTATAGTATAAACCATCTTAAAAATTTTATTACCCAAATAAATCTGAGCACTGGCTATGAAAATCAAAAAAAAAAAAAAAAAAAAAAAAAAAAAAAAAAAAACCCTCAAACAAATTTGTAGCTTTCTGCTACTCAATGCATAAACAGGCTGTGAAAGAAATTATGGAAAGGACACCCTTCACAATAGTCACAGATATTATAAAATACCTTGATGTGACTCTATCTAAGCAATTAAGCTACTTTCTACCATTTACAGTATTCCCTGCCCCATTTCTTAATTATAAAGTTTCACTTAATCTCTGTTTTGACATCTTCCTTCATGAAGCTGTTTCTTTTACATTATATGGCTAGTGGACAAAGATGGTGTAAACAAGTTTAGGGTTCTTAAGTGCAAACAAATAAGCATATTTTCATAAAGAAATCCCTGCAGCAAAAATGCATTCATTCAGAACTTAACTGAGTTCCTTTCTATTCGTGTCTTTTGTAAATTTCTTTTCTAGAAATCGATACTTTTAATATAACTTTGTGGACAAAAATTGTGTTATAAAATCATTTCAATAAAGGAGCCATTGTAGTTTATTTGATTTTTAAATATTTTGTCATCAAGGTAATATTATTTTATATAAATACCAGAATTATGAATATAGTATGTTTTTAATTAAATGCTACTACCCAATAATCTTCTGATACAATGGTTGATGTGTGAAGATTTCTCAAATCATATACATAACCAGATACTCTAAGTTTATTGAATTATGGCAAGAACAACGTTTTATGAAATCAGTTTAGAAGTTCATGATTTCAATTCTATGAATTACAGATTATCCCAGCTATCCTGAAATATTATTTTCCATTAAAGTATACCTCAGCACAGAAATCACATCTCCCTGTATTCTACATTGTAATGACTTCCTTACTAATAGCCTTTGAAAAATCTATTTCATTTCTTTGAGTAATTTGAATTTTGGTGGGGTACTAAAAATATCTCCATATTTTTCACAGTAACTAGAATAGTGGAAGATATGCAATTAATACTACAGAATATAAATAGATATTGAGTGCATAAAAAGTCTCAATTGAGTGTGTAAGACCTTGATCTAGGTGTTCAGGAAATATTCCAATATAAGCCTAAAACTCCTCTTCCTGAATAAACTCAAATTGAGGAGAAAATCTTAATGACAAAGAGGTATTTGATAGCTTACATAATACAGATAAGTAGGCAGACCTTAGATTATGTTTTGTTTCAAAGCCAGTGAGAAAACAATAATAGACATACAAGTTTTCTGTTATCTCCGTGATAAAAACTTTTTCAAAAAGAAATAAAGTACAATGAAATGCAGATAATTTCTATTTTAGGATTAACAGATGTAGCTCAGTAAGAGGTAGATGGCATGGGAAATCTAATTATCATCTGGCATGAGAGTATGTCTTATACAAGCACTCTATAAATAAAATCACTTTGGAGATTGAAGTTTTAGAGGAAATATTGGTTAACTATTTTTAAGAGACTCAAACATAAGTAATAGAGACCTGACTCAACTTTCAAATATAAAATAGTGGCCAAATGACTATCTGCCTACAGTTTAAAGTATTTAAATGTCATAGTGATAACTTAGTATAGCTACTGAGTCCCGACTCATCAATAAATAGGTGACATATCAACTTGTAGGCATTCCCTATTATCTAAGGAAGCACAGTGTGTAGAATACTGATATTGAAATTTTGATTCTTCTAAAGGAACCTTTTTTCTCCTATGTAATTGGTTTGAGTAATAAATGGCTTTTAATTTATATATTGTGTTTACCATCTTCATGAATCACCATGGTTAAATTATAAGCAATTAGATATGAAATGTTTTCTGTAAAATTTATTCTCTTAAAATAAATTTGCACATATTTACTCTTGTTTTCCTACCACCAAAAGGTATGCTATTTATAAGAGAGTAATCAGGTCTTTGGACACACTTAGGAAGACAAGAATTGTTAAACCATGAATGATATACAAGTCTGTACTCTCAGTATGTAGGAGGCTTAGAGAAGAAGATTGCCATGAATTTGAGTCTTATTTAAACACAAGACAAAAGTACAGGTTAAAAGTTGATACAAGATTGAAAGTATTGTTAAAAATAAGAATGTTAGTTTCAAATTTTAGAAATTTCAGGGAATGCTCACATTTTATTAGATTCAAAATCATATTGAAAAGTGTTGTCTATATGAAATTGAATATAAATAGGTGCCTTTTATTTTATGCCTCTTAAGTACAAACATACTAGTGAGTTGTACAGTGTGAGTTAAATTTGTTTTAACAAAGTGTTGTTGGGTTTTTCCTATGCAAACATAAAGAATTCTTTGACAATCTCACATAAAGGAAATTCAGAAGAGTAAAGAAAAATTTGTCTTCAGGGACAGCTTGGGAAATAATGAGATTACTGCCATTATATGTAGGAGTATAAGCATATAAATCACTCAGTTTATACTGCTGTAATTAAAAATGTGCCTCAACCCTAAGAAATCACACAAAACTAACCCTGTCTTATCAAAACACAAAAATATTGGGTCTTATAAGAATCCAATGAAAGCTTCATCAATCTATCAAGTTGTTTGAACCCACACAGGAATATTATTAATCTTAATATTATGAGGACCTCATTCGGATTATCAAAGCTGCTAACTCAAGGCAAAGATGTTCAAGTCTAGCCATAGAAATCAGTTATACTTCATCCAACCCCCTTATATAACCCAACTTCTTTCTATGTTATGTTCTCTCATAGTCCTAGAGCCTTGCAGAATGCGGTACAGTTTTATGTTTCATTTTGTTTTTGTTCTCTACTTAGCTATGAATTTTGAATTTTGTCTTAGTTTCATTGCTCTTTGTTATAAAATACCCTGACAAAAGCAATTTAATGGACAATAAGTTTACTATGGACCACTGTTAAAGGTAAAACCCATCTTATCCAAAGAACCAAAGCTGAAGGAGATAGAAGTTGAATATATTTTATCCACAGTCAATCAGCAGAAATCAATGAATGTAGCTACTTCTCATTATTTTTTTTGTCTATTCACACTATCCAAGATTCTATTATCATGCAATGGTCCTTCCAAGTGTTAAATTATGCCTTTCTACATAGAGCAAAAAATTCTAGATAACTATTTGTTGATATGTGAAGGGGCCCATCTTTCACTTGATCTAGATTCTATCTAATTGACAAACAATACTTACAATCACAGGCTACTGTGCCATGGAAACATTATAAATGAATGTAATTGACACTTATTCCAACCAATTAAGTCAGACATTAATCTCAACATTAACTATCATTAAATATAAAAAGAACTTTCTTTCTACTGTATCAGATAATACTACTAATACATAAGTATATATGAAAATGGATAGATGTCAATTTCACTACCATATCCTATTGTTTAGCAAGATGACAACACTGTATTCCAATCTTGGGCCTGTTACCTTCTCATACATTAAATTCTTCTGTGGTTTAATGTATTGCCACTATTACATTATAATTGCATTACAGCTTGATTTTCTGTTATCATCATATGCAGGATATCTAGATAAGCATAATTTTGTGTGATAATTCTCCATCAGTATATATAACACTTTCTGGCATTATGAGTATGAGTCAATAAAAAAGTTCTCTTAAATCCAGTCTTATTACTTTATTTTTTCAACAAGAACAGGTTCTGTCCCCAAACTGGAAATGTTCTGACATATAGCCATACAACAAATATGGAAATATACTGTGTTATGAAAGATGTTTCTTGAATTAATGTCAATGAAAACAAAGATATCTGATCCTGAAAATTTAACTTGATAACTTTATGGCGTCTGTATCTTCTTCCACCCGTGCATACTCACTCATTCATTACTGAATTTCTTTATTATTTTAGATATCTTCCTAAATCTATAGGAAATCTAAAACAGTCTCATGCCAGAATTTTGCAGTGAAATTTGGCATAAAGTAGGAATGATATCTTAAGATAAAACAATCTCTATTCCAAAGAAGTGTTTCTTGATGTTGGGATTCAGTATCTGAATTATTCAAAAATATTATTAGCATCTACTGTAACATGTGAAGATTGTTTTGACTTCAGAACATTTGAGATTAATCACACTGTTCTATCAAACAGTGGCAAGAGTGTCATAGAGGAAGAATACTATTCATATGACACCTCAAAACTAGTTACTCAGAAGAAGTCATCCAACTTCCATCATCACCCATATCTGACTATTGAAAAAATCTTTGAACTGACTGATAACCTTCATTTTAAGAGAACCATTTCATCCAACTCATAATGCCTAGGCCAAGACCCTCACAGACACACTTTCTGTCCACAGATTATTGGCACAGATTATGCCACCACTGTTGGCTTTCTGATTTCTTTCCTTTCTGGTCCACATCAACTTTAAACATCTAGTACACAAGACATTTGTTTCTTTCTATGTGTGTCTCTCCATGAGTTTTTTTTTTTTTTCCTGCAAATGCAACCTGTGAGAGTGACTTAACAATTAGGGAAAGGTTTTTGTTCTATCCTGCTTTGGTAAATAATAAATTTTAAACAACAAAGTTTAAAGCTCACTGTCTTTTATAAATATATGTTTAGACTTAATTTTTGCTACTGCCATTAAGTTATACTGTACTGAATTTGCTAGCACATTCTCGAACAACTAATTAAACAAGCATAGATTGTCTAATTCAGATAGGCTCAATAGATACTGCTTCAATATTGTCAGTTATATACTAAATGTAATAATATCTAAGTTTATGACTAACTCACAAAACCTGACAGTAATACCCCAAGGTCTCTGAGAAGATATGGGCATAGCAACAAGACTACCTGGATTGTGGCATGTCGCATGATAACTGCTGAGAAATATCATTCTATTGCCTTGTCTCCTCTCAGGGCTTGGCTTACACTGTGGACAAACAAGATATCCTGATGGTAAAATTTCTCAAGTTGCCTAAGTCAAGATCAGTCATTCCTCATTTCACATGTATCTATTTCACTGAGAAAAAAACTGTTCACCTTCTGTGCTTGAAAACTAGGCAGACTACCCAAGTTGTCATGGAGACCACAGGGATATGGGAGCAGTTTAGTTAGTGGACCATAGATGAAACTAAATTTAATTAATACATGACTCCTAGATATTATAATTTATTCTTCCCCAGATTTCTGACCACATTGACAGCTAAGCTAACTGTAACTTGACAGCTAGCTCATTATCCTAAAGTTATCCACAACAATATTTACTGGTTAATACATTCATTAACTATCTAAGGCTGCCAGATTTCTTACCAAACTTCATTATAAAGGATATTCAAGTGCAGATGCAAGCTTTCACAGATATGACCTATTCCTTCTTACCTAACTCCAGCAACTAAATACTTCATGTTTTCTCTTCTTGCTATGCCACTGTCCTAATATTATTTGGTAAAGTTCTTATAAGCATGCCTAAAACTGACAAAACATTCCGCTATACTTTTCAACTGTAAGATCACAAATTCAAATTTTAAGATTTCTTTGCCTTTAACTAATTTTGAAGTCTTTCTCATGCTGAATCTACACTATAAGCTGTCATGTTTGAATATAGTTTTCCCATTGTTGTCTTTTAAGCATAGACTTAATATATTTCTCATGCTAAACTATATGATCCTACTGTATAATTGTAAGCTCATCTTAAAGAATGTTCCTGTTGTTAAAAAATCATTTGTAAACTTAAATGTTACTGGAAAGCGACTCAGATCTACCTCTAATTGACCAAATAGAGTCTGTACAGATAGTACACCTGCCTATTCCAGAGGGTAGATATCCTCTTCTGTACCCTAGAATTGTCATTTACCCAACCAACCACAACTACTAAGAACTAAGGGTTTTAAATGCACTTTCAAAGTACACCTAGAAAACATTTCTTTCTCCCAAACATACTAAACTTTATTCTCTACTTATAATTATATATATACATACATACATGTGTGTGTGTGTGTTTATGTGGTGTGTGTGTGTGTGTGTGTGTGTGTGTTTCAGCATCTTGTCATATCCAGGTGTGTACTATACCCAGGAGAGTTCCAGAGAAGCAACGCCCAGATGCTCCAATCTACTCTCAATACACAGATGCTTCTACTGAAGCTGTTACTTTCAATCTATACACATAATGTTCCACAGACCCTGGATAGAAAGGAAGCAATCCACTTTCTAAAGACTGGACCAACATTCTCAAAAACATTTTCAGAGGTTTTCCAGAGATATGTTGCCTCAAAGTCAACAGGAAGTAGCTAAAGATAATGAAGACCCTAATCTAGTTCCACTATCAACTCTTTCTAAATTTTTTCCTCTTTCAATGAATCCAAAATGAGGGCAGGGTGGCACTTATTGTAGGCTCCAGCCCAGCCCATTGTGACCTGGCAATAGCCTGGTGTACCTGATTCACTGTAAATGGGGCTACTTGCACAGTCTTCTATCTCTTGCTCTCTTGCTCTGTTCCCAGACTCCTGCTCCCCATCTCTCCCAATTATCTTCCCACACCCATGACCTCATGGCTGGTCTCTATTCCTCTCCTCTTCTCTCTTCTGCTCTCCTCTCCTATTCCTTCTCGTACTCCTCATCACCATCCTCCCCCCTTTCTCTCTGTCTCTGTCTGTCTGCCTGTCTGTCTCTCCCTCTCTTTCTCTGTCTTTATTCTTTCACCTCTTCTCCCCACACCTTAGATAACTCTATTCTATACTATAACATCATATGGCTGGTCCATTATTGGGAAATAATGCCTCAGCATGGGTCCTGAGAGGCACCCCCTTTCCCAACACCTTAATGTACCTCTGTACTTCCAACATATTTTTTTCTCTCCTTATCTTTTATAATACACAGCAGTAGACATTGAAAAGTGGTACTTTAGCCCTGTTGATTTATCTAAGGTGCCCTGGTAGAATCTCTTATAAAATAATTAATACCATTTAATTAAACCTAGTAACTAAAGAAACAAAATGGCATTACTTTAGAATATATATTTATAACCATTATTTTTTCCAAATCAGTTCTAGCTAAAAAAGCTATAAGAAAGGTGAAACTTCTCACCATACATTACATTCATAATAACTTTTCAAGCAATGAATGTTTTGTGTTATTTGAAAACTTATTATATATAATAGACCCAAATATGTTGCCTTAAATTTTATAAAATTTAATATTATCATATTTCAATTTTAATGTATATGTCTGAGTCACCATTATTCATACCAAAAGCTCTTTTATGAAAAGTAAAATTATATGTGTGAATAGTTTGCCTGTATGTATGTAAACGTGTCCCTTGTGACCTTAGAGGATATAAGAAGGCATTGGATACTGTGGTCCTGAAAATATGGACCATTGTGAGCCTTTATGTGGGGGCTGAAAACTGAAACAAGGTTCACTGAAAGCATAGACCGTCTTAACTGCTGAGTCTGGGATATAGAAGCCAGAAACTCAATTATATAGAAAATATTATATACTACATAATAGGAAATATATCACTACAAAGAGTATAAACATAAGTTAATTGTGTTAAATTTGTACACAGCATCTACATTTACTGTGACTTGTCATATTTAAATATAGAAAATGGGAGGAAAATACTTAAAATCACTGAATGAAAAAAGAATTAGATATTTGATTTCACAATTGCATAGATTCAGCATACTGTATTATTTCATGGTTACAGTAAAGAAACTGCAAATTAAGAAAGAAATGATGAGAAAAATAAATCTTGATTTCATTCTGGAATCTCTTACCAGTTATCAAAACCAGGGCAAATATAAAATAAGAGGAGAAAAACTAACAGGCAGATGTATACAACAAGCAAAACAGGAAAATATAGAAATAATGCTTTGTGCTAGTGGGATAGGTGAAAACTGGAAATCACAGGAATAAAACATGATATAAAAATATGAACCAAATCAAAAAACTTAAACACAGAAAATAAATTAAGATGGGTTACAGAGAAGGTAAATATATCTATAATGAAAACATCTAAAAGGATTTGGTCAAGAGAACATATAAGGAACATTGCAGATTCCAAACCACAAATATTCTAACTACATCAGTGATGCACTGTCAAAGAAGGGATTTCTTCTTTTCAAAAGAAGACATTCAACTATCAGTAATTACATATTCAATATTTCTAACTGAGAAATACAAATCCAAAATAGAGTAAAACATCATCTCATTTCAATAAGAATTACTGTTATAAAAAAGAATCCAATGCATGCCAGTGTGAACCTTGATTAAATGAAGTAGACATGTTGGTGGACATATAAATTAGTATCAAAATTATGCAAAGCAAGCTATTAAGGTCCTCTCCTCGAGAAAATCAAATCAGACTGCTATGTAATAGAGAAATCCTACCACTGAATATATGACCAAATCAGAAATGTTGAAGAGGATTCTGGAGTCCCATGGTATCTCCATCATTTTTTAGGGTATCCAAAATTATGCAAACACCATAAGTGTTCAATAAGTGGTAAAGGACACAATTTATAGTAAATTGTAGTTATATTATACAAATGGAATAATTATTTGTATATGAAGTAAAATAATCTATACACAGAAAGATGAGTATATGCTACATAATATCTTCTGAAAAATATAAATACTGATATCACAAAAGTTAATCACATATTGGTTGGTAGTGAAGCCTGGGCAGAAGATGAAATTAAGGAGAACATTGGTCAGTGGGTATTTGTGTTAGGCAAGTCTAAAAATGCATGGAGTAGTTTAGCTTGCTACTTATAGCAATAGAGATAACAGTAACATACTATTGGTTACAAAAAGGCACACTTACTACCACAATATAAAATTGATAAATGTAAAAGACATGAGTATATTTAAACTGATTCAAACACTACATACTATGCTTGTGTAATCCACATTGTACAATATTTATATAAATACATAATTTTTTGAATCTTGAATGTCTATTAGAAATTAGAATAATATAAATTTAAATGAACATAAAATATTAGAAGTAGTACTAGATACTGTCTCTGAAAATTTAAAAGGGTTAAAAGAAGGAAAAATATAATTTTTGATATGTTCCAGATACCTAGGGTGTGGTCATGTTGAGAGTTTTATGCTTCCTAGAAAGTCTCGAAATTGTCCTATGTTTAATAAAAATGTTTTTCCTAACTCTTTAGCTGATGACTAAAGTGTGGAATTTTGGTTTCACTGGAGTCTCAGTAGTTTCATGTGATGTTTTTCTGAAAACTGTCTGATGAGAATATGGTTTATTAAAGCACACACATAGGAGGATGTTTTGCTGAGAATAGACATATGGTATTTTTCTTGAAGCTTCCTGGTAAAGGGCATTTGATGTTTTGCTGGAGCGGATGCTTGAGAGGACATGTGTGGTTTTCAGAGAGTATAAGCACAACCCAACAGATAGTAGACAACATTCTTTCATTGTTTTGTTTGCAACCCATTGGTGGACTTTGATGGGTTTTGTTCATGCTGGTCTTCACTGACCACAATTGGGTATTTGTTCACCTTGCTTTCTTCACTGAATTTCACTTTTCATAACTTCATCGAGAGAAATGCACCAATGAATTTCTAGTGGTATTCCAGCTGCTTCTACAGACTTGTGCATATCACTGTAGCCTCTTAGCAGAGACATGTGATTTCTACTGGAAGAAGCTGCTAATCCTGTTTAACATTCAGTGTTTTGCTAATAAACAGAACTATTGACATTGAAGATTGGATTCACCCCAAAGAACTTCAAAGCCAGTCTATAATCCCCATTTCCTATTAATCTTTCTTCTCCCCTACTTCTGATATGTCATGGGCTAGAAGGAAGTTTGAAGAATTAAAGAGCCATAGTTAAAATTGTTTTTGAAAAATCTAAGCCTACAGAAGACTACATCACCTCCACTAAAACATAAGTTTCCTTTTAAATAGAATATAGTGAGTTCTCAGAAAATAGTCAATACCTACTTTAGTTCTCAGTATCCACATCTTGAGGCTAATTATCACCTACAACTTAAATTCCAGAGTATCTGATGCCTGCTTCTGAGCCTGTGCTTATATATACTTACAACACAACACACATAAATTTAACAAAGAAACAAACTTATAAGTTCACATTACAAATGTCTCTGATTTATAACATCTGTGACATCACAGATATACTCTCTTTCCTCAAACTCCTGAAGCTATACTAGCTGAGACACTACAGTCCCCTAATATATATGTATATTTCTAGATATGTGAGTGTGTGCATGTGTTTTCATGCATATGTTTTCATAAGTCAGACTCTCTATGTTTTTATTGTTTTCATAAACACATTTTTGTAAACTCTCCACATGACATCTCCAATAGTCAATCAATTGACATGATGTCTTATATAACAAATCTCTTTCTTATATATTAATGTAGATCACATCTCTTCATGAGAAGAGATCTTTTCTGGTGCTGCAGGGCCCTTTCAGCATGAACTAAAATTAGCTACAATCACAATGCCTTTATAAAGACAAACTATTAAAAAATTCTAAAGTGGATGAGGAAAATATAAATGAAGGACCATAATTAGCTAAAGAAAAATTGTCTCTTCATAGATATGAAATGCAGTACATTTTTACATTTGTTGCCACTTACCAATCTAATATATTAAATCCT
The DNA here is from genome assembly GCF_947179515.1 of Apodemus sylvaticus. Classification (NCBI taxonomy): domain Eukaryota; kingdom Metazoa; phylum Chordata; class Mammalia; order Rodentia; family Muridae; genus Apodemus; species Apodemus sylvaticus. Next base: position 141,037,176 of record NC_067477.1, on the reverse strand, counting down.
TCATTGAAATTTGTCCCATGGAAGCATATATTTTACCAATGGATAACTTAAGCTAACCATCACACACAAAAATGAATATCAGCAAAATGTGTATTATTTCATATTTAAGGTAATATTATTCTATATTTCAAATGAAGTTAACTACTAGTGAGTCCACAAATATCTATATTCTATGCATTGACTCCCATCCCTTTCTCAATGTAGTCTCTTTGTGTAGCCCTGCAACATACTGTGTAGAATAAATTGTTCTCATATTCACAGAGATCTGTCTGTTCTGCCTCCCAACTTCTGAGATAAAATAAAAATTGTGGCCCATTATGCCTGGCCTCATTATTCTAAACAATACTTGGAGCTTTTCATGAAGACACACATGGTGTATTGCAGAAAGCATGGGTTCTGAATAGGACTATGCAGAATTTAAATAAGCTAAAGTCCTGAGAGGAAGGAAGCTTACTTTTAAATGAATCTATTTATTTTCTTGTATGCAAGCACATGAGACATTTTCTTAATTTGTGGTGTGACATAGGAGAGTCGATATCATTGTGTATCAAACTAGTTCTGTCCTGATGGTTTTGAGTTTTATAAGAAACCAGGCTAAGTAAGCAAGTAAGCAACAATCCTCCAAAGAAGTCCCATTAATTTCTGCCTCCATATTCATGCCTTACTTGAGGTCCCACACTCTCTATACTTTGGCCAATAACTGCTATATGGAACTGTAAGTGAAAAACTCTTCTCCTACCCATCAAGTTGCTTTTGTCATGAGGTTCCACCACACCAGTAACAACCCAAACAAGGATATAAGTGGTACCAGGATAGTGGGATATTGTCATGAAAAACCTGTCCATGTTGTTTTAAGGAAGACTGTAAAAGGACTTTGTAAATTTGGGCTGTGAAAGCCATTGAGTCTTGAGCGCAAATAGAATTTTTCTGTAGGAGCTTTGAAGAAAAGAGTATTGAGCACAGTTTCAGTGATGGAGGTCTGGTGTATAAAGTTTCCAAAGGAAACTGTGCAAGGCCTAAGAATTTGTGGTGTTTGGTCAGTTGGAGATGAAGAATCATCTATGATTAACTAGAAACCAGAAAGTATTGCAAAACCTTTGATTTCCTGTGACAGTGGAGGCTTTTCAACTGGGACCAAAGAATCTGCTGTTACTAAGAAGAGAACAGCATCATCTTGGGTGTATTTCCTTGGGGTATGCACACAGAAACTGTTTCAAACATTACCAGTGTTGTGATGCCTATTAGCAGTTATGTTTGTTGTATAAGAATTACACTGGTGGTACTAGTTTTGAAGGCATAATGGGGTCATAGAGAGTAAGTATAGACTGAGACTGTGTGACAGGAAATCACTAAATCAGCTCAGGAGATGCTGTTGGTAAAGGTATATTCATTCCAGTAGCAGCCATGAACCCCAAGATTTGTGGAAATTCCCATACTATGGTTGACCACAAAGAACAATCATGACTGAGAAGTGGAGCTAGTCAGAGCCTAGAAAAAAGCCATTTGTGCTCTAGAAGGCTACAGAAGAGCAAAAGAAGTTATCCAAGACATTTGGAAGAACCCATTTGATCAGTAAAGAATCCTATATGGTTGTCTTTGATTTATTTTTATGGTTGGAGTTTGATTTTGCTTTGTTTAGATTAAAACTGTGCCCTAATATTTCCTTCTTAAACTAAGAAAGTAGCTGTTGCAAGATATTCCCTATCCATTCACATTGAGGCAGTGAGAGGCCAGTGATTGGAAGGGAGAGAGGAGGAGGAACTAAGAGAAGTGAGGGACAGAGAGAGAGAGAGAGAGAGAGAGAGAGAGAGAGAGAGAGAGAGAGAGAGAGATATGCATGATGGACCAGATGAGCAGAGAAGAGGGAGACATGGATATCCAGATGACTTCAGACATATTTCTGGTGTTTTGGAGAGGTTAGAAATATTGAAATAAGACTTTTATCATTGTAAACTGGCATATTGCAATTGAGAGTTTTATAGACATAATGATATTTGGTTAACTATTTAAGAGTCAAGCTTTACTGTGTATTTGGGAACAGAGTAGGAATAAAAACCTCTCAAGGTTTACAGAGTCTATGCCAGGGGGTACTGATTTATTAGTTAATTAATACCACTAAAGTAGCTTATTTTTGTTTTGTTTTATAGAAGCCCATTGTTGATTTTAAATGAGACTTTGGATTGTTTATTTTTTATTAGATTCTTTCTATATTTACTTTTCAAATGTTATCCCCTTTCCTCATTTCCACTCCAAAAAACCCCTACCCAATTCCCCCTCCCCCTTCTCAACAACACTCCCACTCCTTCCCTGTCCTGTCATTGCCCTACAATAGGGCATGGAACATTCACAGGACCAAGGGCCTCTCTTCTCATTGATACCTGACAAGGCCATCCTCTGGTACATATATGGCTGGAGTCATGGGTCTCTCCACGTATACTCTCTGATTTGTGGTTTAATGACTGGGAGCTCTAGGAATGTTGTTGTTCTTCCTATGGGGCTGTGGATTGTTTTAAAGGGACTGAAAGTTTAAAGTGTTTGAATTTGTATGATTGTGAGCCTTTTCAAGTTTTTAAAATGTTTTATATCATGATTATATTAATGTGTTATCTTGGTGATAAACAAGGAAAGGAAAGGAATATGCATCTGCCATATTGACAAAAGTTCAATTCAGCTATATAGTTTTATGTCAGCTTGACATAACTTAAAAATATAAGAAGATGTCAAATAAATTAAGAAAAAGATAATTTGTGATAGATGTGGGACAGCCCAGACCATTGTGTGTATGACCAGCTCTGGGTTCCTATTCTTGGGTTCTTTTAGATAAAATGCTGAGCAAGCAAGTAAGCAGCAACCCCTCATTTCTGCATCTACCTCTAAGTTCCAGACCTATTTGCTTTAGTGTACTCATTGCTGTTGAAGATTAAGTGTGAGTGAAAACAAAGCAAAACAAACAAACAAAAACAACCCTCTTCCTTCACCAGGTGGCTTTAGGTCTTTGCATTTTATCACAAGAATAATAACTTTAATTAGAATAAAATGCAACAATAAATACCAATATTGAAATACTTTACTATGTATTATCAGATTATCATGGAATAAAATCTAGAAATTGACAAGAAAACATAACCAAAATCAAAATTACTATCTAAACAAAACAAAGACCAAGAATGAAGAATACATTATACAGCAAATATTAACTTAATGAGGAATTCAGATGAAAAGGAGATATAAAAGATATTCCTAGAATCTAATAAATACTGAAACAGAACAACCACCTTCTGTAGGAAACAGTGAAGATAAATCTTGTGTTTGTGGGAACTTATTTATTTATTTTAAATGTGTATCAAATGATATGTTTAGGAGTTTCCGTTAACTCATTCCTGTTCACAAGAAGAATATTGAATGTCATCCTTTGTTAAGCTCAACTGCCTTCCTTTGAGAGAGAGACTCTCTGAAATTGGAATTCATTGTCTTTCAGCTGCATTGTAAGCCTGCTGGTCATTCATCCTTTTGTTGCCAATGCTATGCAACTTGAACTTAGAAAGTATGCAACCACAATTAACTTTGTATGTGTGTTATAGATATTCAAATTCTGTTCTCCATGCTTCTGCAGCAAATGCTGTGAATTACTGATTCACTAACCTAAACTCTTTGAAGAAAAGTGTTAGAGTAAAGTTTGTGGATAAAATTTTCTGTATCAAAAACCATAGATTTCCTGGCAGTTCTGCTATTCCCATTCTTACTGCTCTTTCATTTTCTTCCTAAACCTTAGAAACACACACATATACACACACACACAAACACACACACACACACACACACACACTTATTCTCACATACATATAAAGACTCACCCTAACAGAGTTATACTAATATACATAGATACAATCATAAACTTTTATTCACATGGGCAGAGAAGAAAGGAAAAAGAAAGATACAGAGAATAACAAAGAGCAACAAAGAAGACAGAAGTCGACAGAGATCACAAACAAATGACAAATAAAATCATAAATGAACACATGTAAACCAAACTCAAAATTAATTGAAGAAAATAATTGCATAAAAATAAATTAGTTAATCAGAAAGAAAATGAGCAACACAAAGAATCAATAAAACAGAGCTGTTTCTTTAAAATAAAACCCACCAAATTGTAGCCAAAGTAAAATGACAAAAGAATGTCAAAATTAATAAAATTAAAAATGAAAATGACACTTACTATATAAAATACTGAAATCTCAAGAGAGACTCATTTAAAGATTACTGTGTACAGTTACATTCTAATAATTAAGAAATTCAGAAGATATTGTTTATTCTTAGAACTTTCCAAATAAAACCAAAGTGATAAAATCAAGTCTAAACATAAATAATACTAATACTAATAACCAATGAGCTAAAAGTCATGAAGCAACTTGAAATTAGAAAATACTTTGTCTCAGTCATTGTTCTATTGCTGTGAAGAAACATCATGATCAAGAAAACTTATAAAGGAAAACATTTAATAGGGGCATTGCTTACAGTTTCAGACAGTTAATCCATTTCCATCATGATGTAGACAGTGGCTGTGGAACAGGAGCTAAGAACTTACCTCTGATCCAAACAATGGTGGAAGAGAAGATGACATGGTTGAAACCTCAAAACCAGTATCTCAGTGTTGAGGACAGTGGAGGCAGCAGTAGCTTGTCCAGAAAAAGGGCCATCAGGAGTGGACACAAGATGACAGGGTACTGGCAGGCCCTTTGCCTGCTACCACTGATCATCGCTGGCCAGCCGTGCTGCAAGCAGCAGGGGATTTATAGCACCTTCCACCCCCCCCCCCCAGCACTAAAGCCACATCAGAACACTGCCTCCCGCCAGTCAGTTACAAGAGACCCTCCACTATCTTGGATCTCGGATGCCAGAGAGAACCAACAGCCCGAGGTACACAGACTTAGCCCGAGGCCAACATCCTGGGGGGTCTAAGCCCAATAAGCTATGGATTGCAAGCCCTGGGCTGTCTGGGGGGCCAGCTTTATGGCAATATGGCTAGGAGGTTGTTAGCCAGGCAGACTGTCCTGGCACTTTCAGGGAGCATGCGCACACCACCATCTTGGCTACCAGACAGAACCAGTTAATAATCATAGCCCGATGCAAACATTGCTCGGGCCTAAGCATGCCAGGCTTTTGCATAGACTCAGAGCCTGAGCTGCTAGGCTAGCTTTGTGTGCACCAACGCAATTGGGAGAGCAGCTGCCCGGCAGTGATCAGTACTCTGCTGATTCCTGCAGAAAAGCTCCCTGCAGCATACACCATCAGCACTCCCTGAAGGAGCAAATGGGCACCCCCTGGTTCACAGACACAATCTGGGGCAAGGCACACTAGGGCTCCAAGGGAACCCAAAAAGAGGACAGCACATCAGCAATCTGTAACAGGGGAAACACAGCCATCCAGTGTTGGGAAAATAGCCCTACAGCCTCACAGGAGACACAAACATCAACCAGAGACAAGACCAACTAACTTCAGAGATAACAAGATGGCAAAGGGCAAATGTAGGAAAGCTACTAGCTGAAATCTAGGCAATATGGCAGCGTCTGAACCAAACTCTCCAAAATAAGCAACTCGTGGATATGCCAACACTCCATAAAAACAAGATTTGGATTTAAAATCACTGGTCATGATGCTGCTAGAGGAACCAAAAAGGACATAAATGAATCTCTTAAAGAAATACAGGGGAACATGAATAAAAGTTAGAAACCCGTATAATGGAAACACAAAAATCAGTTAAAAAATTCAGGAGAATAAGGCTCAAGAGATAGAAGCCAATAAAGAAGAAAAACAAAAAAGACTTAAAGAAAGCAATCTACAGATTCAATGGAATACCCATTAAAATACCAACTCAATTCTTCACAGAGTTAGAAAGAGCAATTATCAAATTCATCTGGAATAACAAAAAACCCAGGATAGCTAAAACTCTTCTCAGCAACAAAAGAAATTCTGGGGGAATCAGTATCCCTGACCTCAAGTAATACTACAGAGCCATAGTGTTAAAAACTGCATGGTATTGGTACAGAGACAGGCAGGCGGATCAATGGAACAGGATTGAAGATCCAGAAATGAACCCACACACCTATGGACACTTGATCCTTGACAAAGGGGCTGAAAACATCCAATGGAAAAAAGATAGCCTTTTCAACAAATGGTGCTGGTTCAACTGGAGGTCAGCATACAGAATGCAAATTGATCCATCTTTGTCTCTTTGTACTAAGCTCAACTCCAAATGGATCAAGGAACTCCACATAAAGCTAATAGAAAAGAAACTGGGGAAGACCTTTGAGGACATTGGTATAGGGGGAAAGTTTCTGAACAGATCACCAATAGCGTACGCTCTAAGATCAAGAATTGACAAATTGGACCTCATAAGCTTGCAAAGTTTCTGTAAGGCAAAGGACATCATCAAAAGGACAAATTGGCAACCAACAAATTGGAAAAAGATCTTCACCAATCCTACATCAGATAGAGGGCTAATATCCAATATATATAAAGAACTTAAGAAGTTAGACTCCAGAAAACCAAATAACCCTATTAAAAAATGGGGTACAGAGTTAAACAAAGAATTTTCATCTGAAGAATTTTTGGATGGCGGAGAAGCATCTTAAAAAATGCTCAACTTCATTAGTCATTATGGAAATGCAAATCAAAACAACCCTGAGATTTCACCTTACATCAGTCAGAATGGCTAAGATTAAAAATTCAGGAGACAGCAGGTATTAGCAAGGATGTGGAGAAAGAGGAGCACTCCTCCACTGATGGTGCAGTTACAAATTGGTACAACCACTCTGGAAATCAATCTGGTGGTTCCTCAGAAAACTGGGCACCTCACTTCCAGAAGATCCTGCTATACCACTCCTGGGCCTATACCCAGAGGATTCCACATCATGTAATAGGGATGCATGCTCTACTATGTTCATAACAACCCTATTTATAATAGCCAGAAGCTGGAAAGAACCCAGATGTCCCTTAACAAAAGAGTGGACGCAAAAAATGTGGTATATCTACACAATGGAGTACTATTCAGCCATTAGAAACAATGAATTCATGAAATTCTTAGGCAAATGGATGGAGCTGGAGAACATCATACTAAGTGAGGTAACCCAGTCTCAAAAGATCAATCATGGTATGCACTCACTAATACGTGGATATTAACCTAGAAAACTGGAATACCCAAAACATAATCCACACATCAAATGATGTCCAAGAAGAACAGAGAAGTGGACCCTTTTTCCGGAAAGACTCAGTGAAGCAGTATATGGCAAAACCAGAATAGGGAAGTGGGAAGGGGTGGGTGGGAGAACAGGGGGAGGGAAGGGGCCTTATGGAACTTTCGGGTAGTAGGCAGCCAGAAAAGGGGAAATCATTTGAAATGTAAATAAAAAATATATTGAATAAAAAAAAAAAGCCCTGAATATCTATCCTGCCTTTTAGAAACTACATCCAGGGACCTTACGTGGAGGAATCCATTCTCTACTGTATAGTCCATTCTAATGATAAGATGTACAGGTCTCTCCACAGTCATTCTTTTATTCTCCAGCCAACCATTTATAGGCTGTGTTTGTCTGAGGGTTATGTCCTAAATGTGTCACAGTCTGTTTTTCTGACATGTCTAACTTCTATCACAGCATATTGAGATCTGAGGAATTATCCATACTTTTCCAGAAGGAGATCATCCAGTTAGTTATACAAATTGGGTGTATAAAATTGGAGTTTTCCTGGAACAGTGATACTTTACTGAATAATTTATGTTACATGGTCAGAGAGACTAAGAAGGACTAAGTCAGGTGGATGTCCAGAAGATTTAGACACCATTTCCATTTCTGGATAGGGTCCACAACAGCCTTTGTGTGCGTGTGGTATATTTGTGGCTTTAAGTCTCACAAACTGCAATAGGAGTCTGAATGCATACTATTGGAGGCCCTTGAGTCCTTTGGGGTTGTTGGTGGTGGGTGGCCAAACGTGATCCCCACTTGTGTGGAATTCAGAGAATGCTGATTTATACCAGTGGCAGAATTTCTAGACAAGGGAATTATGTCTCTTGGCTATATTTGCTCAGTGGCAATTTAAAAGTCCTATTTATTTTCTTTTTTAAAAAACATGTATCTTTATTACACGCTGGGGAATCCTCTTGGTATATGCCCAGAAGTGATATAGTAGGGTCCTCCAGAAGTGACGTGCCCAGTTT